>NC_068422.1:1990000-2107500 GCF_023373465.1 Oncorhynchus keta
ATAGGAAAGAGACTTTCCCAAACTGTTGCGTCAAAGTTGGATGCACAGAATCGTCTAGAATGTCATTGTACGCTGTAGCGTGAAGATTTCCCTTCACTGGAACTAAGGGGCCTAGACCGAACCATAAAAAACAACCCCAGACCAGTATTCCTTCTCCACTAAACTTTACAGTTGGCACTATGTATACGGGCAGGTAGCGTTCTCCTGGCATCCGACAAACCCATATTCATCTGTCGGACTGCCAGATGGTGAAGCATGATTCATCACTCCAGAGAACGTGTTTCCACTGCTCCGGAGTCCAACGGTAGCAAGCTTTACACTACTCCAGCTGACGCTTGGCATTGCACATGGTGATCTTAGGCTGCTCAGCCATGGAAACCCATTTCATTAATTAAGCTCCCAACGAACAGTTCTAGCGCTGATGTTGGTTCCAGAGGCAGTTTGGAAATCTGTATTGATTGTTGCAACTGAGGACAGACGGTTTTTACAGGCTAGGCACTTCATCAGCACTTGGCTGTCCCGTTCTGTGAGCTTGTGTGGCCTAAAAAACTATTGGAACCATTTCCTTGTTTGACCGCCAGGCTGATCCAATCCAGCCAATCATAATAAAGATGACTGCGGTGTGTAAACCAAGGATATAGATGAAGTGTTGAACATTGTGTGTGCTTTTGTTCTGTGTATTATTATTATTATTTGGCTGAGCCGTTGTAGCTCCTAGACATTTCCACTTCACGATAACAGCATTTGCAGTTGACAGGGGCAGCTCTAGCAAGGCAGAAATTTGACAAACTGACTTGTTGGAAAGGTGGCATCCTATGATAGTGCCACATTGAAAGTCACTGAGCTCTTCTATAAGGCCATTCTACTGCCAATGTTTGTCTTTGGAGATTGCATGGCTGTGTGCTCGATTATATACACCTGTCAGCAAAGGGTTTGGCTGAAATAGCCGATTTTACTAATTTGAAGGGGTGTCCACATACTTTTGTATATATAGTGTATGATGGTAGGGAGATTTGAATTTAACAGTGAGCTTCAACAAATACCGATATATATATATATATATATATATATATATATATATATATATATATATATATATATATATATATACTCAAATGTTATGCTATGGCCGTGCATTAATGTAATGTTAAACCTCTGTGTTACAGTATATCAATTATGCTGGGTATTTTACTTTGTTGGGATCAATACTATCACAATCTATTTGGTGTATGTTGACTGATAGGTTGTCAATGAAATTACATCACTATATCTCCTGTCATTTTTATTAATTGATCATACATATTGATTAGCTAGATTCAATCTAGATTGAAACAAAGAGATAGGTTTTGAATTTGAACTACCGAATAATATTGATCGACAATTCAGATTATGATCAAATTAAACAAAAATATTATGTTAAATAATGTCAACATTGACCTTTTGGAATAAGATGCCACCTCATCGTGTATGTGTATGTGTATGTGTATGTGTGTGTGTGTGTGTGTGTGTGTGTGTGTGTGTGTGTGTGTGTGTGTGTGTGTGTGTGTGTGTGTGTGTGTGTGTGTGTGTGTGTGTGTGTGTGTGTGTGTGTATCTGTGTATGTGTGTGTGTGTGTGTGTGTGTGTGTGTGTGTGTGTGTGTGTGTGTGTGTGTGTGTGTGTGTGTGTGTGTGTGTGTGTGTGTGTGTGTGTGTGTGTGTTCAGGGGTGCTGAGGATACTGCAGCACCCCCTGAACAATCTGAATAATCAAATACAATTTTCACAAAGGTGGTGCACTGGGCATTTACTCATATTAGCAGATCTTTACTCATATATACATATGTAGTGCAAGCAACAACAAAAAAATGTACCATTCCACTGATTCCGTTGCAGCCATTACCATGAACCAGTCTTCCACAATTAAGTTGCCACCAACCTCCTGTGTGTAATGAAAGTAGTATTTTGCAGGATCAATATTTGGAATTGTAGGAATTGTCCTGTCCCTTTCTCTGTGATTGTCATTCTAATGGAATCCAGAAAGAACCAAACCCTGTCCCCAATCATTTACATCAAAAGGTGCAAAGTTATGGGCAAAGACACAAAACATCCACATGTAATGAAATATTTTTCTTGATCAAATAACATGGAAAACAACCACAGTTTTAATTTGCCATCCTTACACACTTTTTTTTTGCATGAAAACGATATGTCTCTCAATGAAAGACAACAAAGACTTTTCTAAAGAATCCCTACTCTTGACCAATCACCAGCTTGCCTCAAGAAAAAAAAGTTGTGCCCGAACAACAGAAAAAACCCTTACTGAATTCCACAACGAACAAAAACCTCACAAAACTCTTCCCAACTCTTTTGGCTGGAATGCATGCTGACTCCTTGAATAGACCATTTCAGCTTTCACATAGAAAAAAGTTACATTCGCAAAGTATTTCAAGAAACTGGAAAACATATTTCAAGCAAGTATTTTTATATTCCACAAGTATTATCAGATGAACTGTTTTGTACAGATAATTATTAGACGTAAGTTACGAATTCAGGTTAAACACTCAAATATACACTGCTCAAAAAAATAAAGGGAACACTTATACAACACAATGTAACTCCAAGTCAATCACACTTCTGTGAAATCAAACTGTCCCCTTAGGAAGCAACACTGATTGACAACAAATTCCACATGCTGTTGTGCAAATGGAATAGACAACAGGTGGAAATTATAGGCAATTAGCAAGACGCCCCCAATAAAGGAGTGGTCCTGCAGGGGGTGACCACAGACCACTTCTGAGTTCCTATGCTTCCTGCCAGAGCCCTGCAAAATGACCTCCAGCAGGCCACAAATGTGCATGTGTCTGCTCAAACAGTCAGAAACAGACTCCATGAGGGTGGTATGAGGGCCCGACGTCCACAGGTGGGGGTTGTGCTTACAGCCCAACACCGTGCAGGACGTTTGGCATTTGCCAGAGAACACCAAGATTGGCAAATTCGTCACTGGTGCCCTGTGCTCTTCACAGATCACAGCAGGTTCGCACTGAGCACGTGACAGAGTCTGGAGACGCCGTGGAGAACGTTCTGCTGCCTGCAACATTCTCCAGCATGACCGGTTTGGTGGTGGGTCGGTCATGGTGTGGGGTGGCATTTCTTTGGGGGGCCGCACAGCCCTCCATGTGCTCGCTAGAGGTAGCCTGACTGCCATTAGGTACCGAGATGAGATCCTCAGACCCCTTGTGAGACCAGATGCTGGTGCGGTTGGCCCTCGGTTCCTCTTAATGCAAGACAATACGAGACCTCATGTGGCTGGAGTGTGTCAGCAGTTCCTGCAAGAGGAAGGCATTGATGCTATGGACTCGCCTGCCCGTTCCCCAGACCTGAATCCAATTGAGCACATCTGGGACATCATGTCTCGCTCCATCCACCAACGCCACGTTGCACCACAAACTGTTCATGAGTTTGCGGATGCTTTATTCCAGGTCTGGGAGGAGATCCCTCATGAGACCATCCGCCACCTCATCAGGAGCATCCCCAGGCGTTGTAGGGAGGTCATACAGGCACGTGGAGGCCACACACACTACTGAGCCTTAATTTCGAACTTGTTTTAAGGACATTACAAAGTTGGATCAAATCAAATCAAATCAAATGTATTTATATAGCCCTTCGTACATCAGCTGATATCTCAAAGTGCTGTACAGAAACCCAGCCTAAAACCCCAAACAGCAAGCAATGCAGGTGTAGAAGCACGGTGGCTAGGAAAAACTCCCTAGAAAGGCCAAAACCTAGGAAGAAACCAAGAGAGGAACCAGGCTATGTGGGGTGGCCAGTCCTCTTCTGGCTGTGCCGGGTGGAGATTATAACAGAACATGGCCAAGATGTTCAAATGTTCATAAATGACCAGCATGGTCGAATAATAACAAGGCAGAACAGTTGAAACTGGAGCAGCAGCATGGCCAGGTGGACTGGGGACAGCAAGGAGTCATCATGTCAGGTAGTCCTGGGGCACGGTCCTAGGGCTCAGGTCTTCCGAGAGAGAGAAAGAAAGAAAGAGAGAATTAGAGAGAGCATATGTGGGGTGGCCCGTCCTCTTCTGGCTGGGCCGGGTGGAGATTATAACAGAACATGGCCAAGATGTTCAAATGTTCATAAATGACCAGCATGGTCGAATGATAGTAAGGCAGAACAGTTGAAACTGGAGCAGCAGCATGGCCAGGTGGACTGGGGACAGCAAGGAGTCATCATGTCAGGTAGTCCTGGGGCATGGTCCTAGGGCTCAGGTCAGTTGAAACTGGAGCAGCAGCATGGCCAGGTGGACTGGGGACAGCAAGGAGTCATCATGTCAGGTAGTCCTGGGGCATGGTCCTAGGGCTCAGGTCCTCAGAGAGAGCCTGTAGTGTGGTTTACCACTTTAATTTTGAGTGTGACTCCAAATCCAGACCTCCATGGGTTGATAAATTTGATTTCCATTGATCATTTTTGTGTGATTTTGTTGTCAGCACATTCAAATATGTAAAGAAAAAAGTATTTAATAATAATATTTCATTCATTCAGATCTAGGATGTGTTATTTTAGTGTTCCCTTTATTTTTTTGAGCAGTGTATTTCGTTTGAAAAAAAATCATAAAAGCAGTGAAATCGGCCTTTACTAGTCCTGTATTAGCAGACCGATATAGACGTCTTCAGCACAGGCATTTCATTTTCATTTGTTTGACGCACCACCAACCCCAAACTACTTCCCGTTGCTGTGTGTGTGTATTTGTGTCTGTGTGTGTGTGAGTGGGATGGCCCTGACATCTCCTTCCACGTTACTATGGTTACCTAATCCAATGGCCTCCTCCTTGGCAGCATCCTCACACCTCCCTATCCTACAAATAAGTGATAGGAGGAGAGGAGGGTGGGAGCTGTGTGTCAGAGTGAGAGCTAATTTGAACCTGGAGAATAGCGGAGACAACGGATAGAGCAGCAATCTTTCAGACAGTCCCTCAATCCCTCAGTCCCTCAGTCTCTCTCTTACTCTCTCTCTCTCTCTGTATTGCACATGTTTTAATCTTCTATTGAAATGTCACTGTGGTCATTTAGGTTGTAAGTCCATTGGACTTGATCAGACAATGAAACCCTCGATGGAATCCACTAGGTTTGAATGTACATAATTTAGCAGTGGTTATGAATATGATTACACAGTACTACAAGACATTTGTCCAAAGCATGTGTGTGTATGTGCGAGTGTGCTTGTGTTACAACTAAATTGCATCATCAAGGAACCATGACAGCTATGATGACTATGGTAGCTTCAGCAATCACCAGTATAGCTAGAATCAGCACCATGGACAGTGCTTTTCATAGAAAATGCAATTTACCAGTAGGAAAGTGACCTGTATCTGAAGGTAGCAGTGCATTATACAATTGTCATTGTAGTGGAACACATGCAATGACAGAAATAGGAAACATTCCTCCTGAAACTAAAATAAATACTCTAACCCCAAAACCAACCCAAATGACCACAAACCATGCTATTCCAACACCAACCCTAACAACCAACAACCTTGCTGCTATTATAACACCAACCCCAACCCTAACAACCACCAACCTTGCTATTTTAACACCAACCCCACCGCTAACAACCACCAACCTTGCTATTCTAACCCCAACCCTAACAACCACCGACCTTGCTGCTCTTACACCAACCCCAACCCTAACAACCACCAACCTTGCTACTATAAATCCAACCCCATCGCTAACAACCACCGTCCTTCCTGCTCAAACACCAACCCTAACAACCACCGACCTTGCTGCTGTAACACCAACCCTAACAACCACCAAACTGGCTGCTCTTACACCAACCCCAACCCTAACAACCAGCAACCTTGCTACTATAACTCCAACCCCAACACTAACAACCACCGACCTTGCTGCTCTAACACCAACCCTAACAACCACCGTCCTTGCTGCTCTAACACCAACCCTAACAACCACCAACCTTGCTGCTCTAACACCAACCTTCACAACCACCAACCTTACTATTCTAACCCCAACCCTAACAACCACCAACCTTGCTGCTCTAACACCAACCCCAACCCTAATAACCACCAACCTTGCTATTATAACACCAACCCCAACCCTAACAACCACCAACCTTGCTATTTTAACACCAACCCCATCGCTAACAACCACCAACCTTGCTATTCTAACCCCAACCCTAACAACCACAGACCTTGCTGCACTAACACCAACCCTAACAACCACCAACCTTGTTGCTCTTACACCAACCCTAACAACCACCAACCTTGCTACTATAAATCCAACCCCATCGCTAACAACCACCGACCCTGCTGCTCTAACACCAACCCTAACAACCACCGTCCTTCCTGCTCTACCACCAACCCCAAACCCTAACAACCACCAACCTTGCTATTATAACATCCACCCTAACAACCACCAACCTTGCTACTCTATCCCCAACCCGAATAACCACCAGCCTTGCTATTCTAACACCAACCCCAACCCCAACAACCACCAACCTTGCTGCTCTAACACCAACCCCAACACTAACAACCACCAACCTTGCTGCTCTAACACCAACCCTAACAACCACCAACCTTTGCTACTCTAACCCCAATCCAAAAAGCCACCAACCTTGCTATTCTAACACCAACCCCAACCCAAACCCGAACAACCACCAACATTGCTATTCTAACACCAACCCCAACACTCCAACCTTGCTGCTCTAACACCAACCCCAACCCTAACAAAAACCAGCCTTGCAATTCTAACCCCAACCCTAACAACCACCAACCTTGCTACTCTAACCCCAACCCTAGCAACCACCAACCTTGCTACTCTAACCCCAACCCCAACCCTAACAACCACCAACCTTGCTACTCTAACTCCAACCCCATCGCTAACAACCACCAGCCTTGCTATTCTAACCCCAACCCTAACAACCACCAACCTTGCTACTATAACTCCAACCCCAACGCTAACAACCACCAACCTTGCTATTCTAACCCCAACCCTAAAAACCACCGACCCTGCTGCTCTAACACCAACCCTAACAACCACTGTCCTCGCTGCTCGAACACCAACCCTAACAACCACCAACCTTGCTACTCTAACCCCGACCCTAAAAGCCAACAACCTTGCTATTCTAACATCAACCCGAACAACCACCAACCTTGCTCCTCTAACAGGAACCCCAACCCTAATAACCACCAACCTTGTTATTATAACACCAACCCCAACCCTAACAACCACCAACCTTGCTATTCTAACACCAACCCCAACACTAGCAACCACCAACCTTGCTGCTCTAACACCAACACCAACCCCAACCCTAATAACCACCAACCTTGTTATTATAACACCAACCCAAACCCTAACAACCACCAACCTTGCTATTCTAACACCAACCCCAACACTAGCAACCACCAACCTTGCTGCTCTAACACCAACCCCAACCCTAACAAAAACCAACCTTGCAATTCTAACACCAACCCTAACAACCACCAACCTTGCTACTTTAACCCCAACCCTAGCAACCACCAACCTTGCTACTCTAACCCCAACCCCAACCCTAACAACCACCAACCTTGCTACTATAACTCCAACCCCATCGCTAACAACCACCAACCTTGCTATTCTAACCCCAACCCTAACAACCACCGACCTTGCTGCTCTAACACCAACCCCAACCCTAACAACCAGCAACCTTGCTAATATAACTCCAACCCCAATGCTAACAACCACCAACCTTGCTATTCTAACCCCAACCCTAACAACCACCGACCTTGCTGCTCTAACACCAACCCTAACAACCACCGTCCTTGCTGCTCTAACACCAACCCTAACAACCACCAACCTTGCTACTCTAACCCCAACCCTAAAAGCCAACAATCTTGCTATTCTGACATCAACCCTAACAACCACCAACCTTGCTGCTCTGACACCAACCCCAACCCTAATAACCACCAACCTTACTATTCTAACACCAACCCCAACCCTAACAACCACCAACCTTGCTACTCTAACCCCAACCCTAGCAACCACCAAACTTTCTACTCTAACACCAACCACAACCCTAACAACCACCAACCTTGCGACTTTAACTCCAACCCCAACGCTAACAACCACCAACCTTGCTATTCTAACCCCAACCCTAACAACCACCGACCTTGCTGCTCTAACACCAACCCTAACAACCACCGTCCTTGCTGCTCTAACACCAACCTTCACAACCACCAACCTTGCTTCTCTAACCCCGACCCTAAAAGCCAACAACCTTTCTATTCTAACATCAACCCTAACAACCACCAACCTTGCTATTTTAACACCAACCCCATCGCTAACAACCACCAACCTTGCTATTCTAACCCCAACCCTAACAACCACCGACCTTGCTGCACTTAACACCAACCCTAACAAACACCAACCTTGCTGCTCTTACACCAACCCCAACCCTAACAACCACCAACCTTGCTACTATAAATCCAACCCCATCGCTAACAACCACCGACCCTGATGCTCTAACACCAACCCTAACAACCACCAACCTTGCAACCACCAACCTTGCTACTATAACTCCAACCCCATCGCGAACAACCACCAACCTTGCTATTCTAACCCCAACCCTAACAACCACCGACATTGCTGCTCTAACACCCACCTGAACAACCACCAACCTTGCTGCTCTTACACCAACCCCAACCCTAACAACCAGCAACCTTGCTACTATAACTCCAACCCCAACGCTAACAACCACCAACCTTGCTATTCTAACCCCAACCCTAACAACCACCGACCTTGCTGCTCTAACACCAACCCGAACACTCCAACCTTGCTGCTCTAACACCAACCCCAACCCTAACAAAAACCAGCCTTGCAATTCTAACCCCAACCCTAACAACCACCAACCTTGCAACTCTAACCCCAACCCTAGCAACCACCAACCTTGCTACTCTAACCCCAAACCCAACCCTAACAACCAGCAACCTTGCTACTCTAACTCCAAGCCCATCGCTAACAACCACCAACCTTGCTATTCTAACCCCAACCGTAACAACCACCAACCTTGCTACTATAACTCCAACCCCAACGCTAACAACCACCAACCTTGCTATTCTAACCCCAACCCTAAAAACCACCGACCTTGCTGCTCTAACACCAACCCTAACAACCACCAACTTTGCTGCTCTAACACCAACCCTAACAACCACCGTCCTTGCTGCTCTAACACCAACCCTAAAAGCCAACAACCTTGCTATTCTAACATCAACCCTAAGAACCACCAACCTTGCTGCTCTAACACCAACCCCAAACCTAATAACCACCAACCTTGCTATTCCAACACCAACCCCAACCCTAACAACCACCAACCTTGCTATTCTAACACCAACCCCAACATTAACAAACACCAACCTTGCTGCTCTTACACCTACCCCAATCCTAACAACCACCAACCTTGCTACTCTAACCCCAATCTTAAAAGCCACCAACCTTGCTATTCTAACATCAACCCTAACAACCACCAACCTTGCTGCTCTAACACCAACCCCAACCCTGACAACCACCAACCTTGCTGCTCTTACACCAACCCCAACCCTAACAACCACCAACCTTGCTATTCTAACCAACCCCAACCCTAACAACCACCAACCTTGCTACTCTCACCCTAACCCTAACCACCAACCTTGCTACTCTAACTCCAACCCTAACAACCACCAACCTTGCTATTCTAACTCCAACCCTAACAACCACCAACCTTGCTACTCTCACCCCAACCCCAACCCTAACCACCAACCTTGCTATTCTAACTCCAACCCTAACAACCACCAACCTTGCTACTCTCACCCTAACCCTAACCACCAACCTTGCTATTTGTCTGCTAGTGTAACATACCCCCCTTCACTACTCTGAGTGGCTAATAAGTCTGACTGCACATCTGACTGGCTGACTTACTGCAATTTGAGAAATTATGTAACTAAACTCAACAAAATGGAGAAGAAAATTAGGCAGGAAATGCCAACAACGAACAGTGAGCCATCGTATTCATGCATTAAAAAAATATTTTAAAAAACGAAAGAAAAGCATTGTAGGTTTGAATCTTGTAAAGTTATGGAGAGATGGAAAATTGTTGTTATCGATCAATAATGACATCCCTTGACAACTTAGATGGAAAGCTACTGATGGTAGTTTACTATAGCCACTCCTATCTGTCATTTCTTTCATCTGAGCCTAGAGGAAAGTCTTTGTCCTCAGCCTGGATGGAAGCCAAAGTAATTCCGCTACCCAAGAGTGGTAAAGCGACCTTTACTGGTTTTAAGAGCAGACCTATAATCTTGCTGCCAGCTCCTAGCAGCACCTAGCAAAATTGTGTTTGACCAAATACAATGCTATTTCTTTTAACAACAGACTTTCAGCATGGTCATAGAGAAGGCCACTCAACATGTACTGCACTGACACAAATTACTAATGATTGGTTGAAAGATATTGATAATAAGAAGATTGTGGGAGCAGTACTGTTAGATTTCAGTGCAGCCTTTAATATTATTGACCATAAACGTATGTGTTATGGCTTTTCAAACTCTGCCATATTGTGGATTTAGAGCTATCTATCTAAAAAAACTCAAAGGGTGTTCTGTAATGGAAGCTTCTCTAATGTCATACATGTAAAGTGTGGTGTACCGCAGGACATCTCTCTAGGCCCTCTAATATTTTCGATTTTTACCACTGCCCTGCCACTGGCATTAAACAAAGCATGTGTGTCCATGTATGCTGATGATTCAACCATATGCGCATCAGCAAACACAGCTACTGAAGTCACTGAAACCCGTAACAAAGAATTGCAGTCTGTTTTGGAATGGGTGGCCAGTAATAAACTGGTAGGAACATCTATAAAACTAGGAGAATTGTATTTGGTACAAATATTTCCTAAGTTATAGACCTCAGCTGAATCTAGTAATGAATGTGTGGCTGTTGAAGAGTTGAGGAGACTAAATTAATTTGGCGTTACATTAGATTGTGAACTGTCATGGTCAACATATAGATTCAGTGGTTGTAAAGATGGGGAGAGGTCTGTCCGTACAAAAGAGACGCTCTGCTTTTTTGACACCACACTACAAAAAGCAAGTTCTGCAGGCTCTAGTTTTGTCTAATCTTGTTTATTGTCTAATCTTGTTTATTGTCCAGTCGTGTGGTCCAGTGCTGCAAAGAAAGACCTAATTAAGCTGTAGCTTGCCCAGAACAGAGCGGCACGTCTTGCGGCACGTCTTGCTCTTCATTGTAATCAGAGGGCTGATATAAATACTATACATGCCAGTCTCTCTTGACTAAGAGTTGAGGACTGACTGCATCGCTTCTTCTTTTTATAAGAAACATTAATGTGTTGAAAATCCCAAATTCTTTGCTTAGTCAAATTACACACAGCTTAGAAAGAACAATTTCAAGAAAGTGTACAGTATTATATAGAGCCATTATTGCTTGGAACTCCGTTCCATTTCAAATGAAGAGCAAACCTGTTTTCAAAAAAGTTTGTGTATGTATTGATGTGTAGGCTATGTGTGCCTTTAAAACAAATGTATGTAGTTATGTCATTGAGTTGTTCTTGTCTATTAATGTTCTGTATTATGTCATGTTTCATGTTTTGTGTGTACCCACAGGAAGAGTAGCTTCTGCTTTTGCAACAGCTAATGTGGATCCTAATAAAATACCAAATACTATTGTATAAGGATGCTGCAAATTTTTCAGCTTTTTGTTAAAAATCGCGCAAAATTTCAACGTCCTGCTACTCATGCCAGGAATATAGTATATGCATATGATTAGTATGTGTGGATAGAACACACGCTGAAGTCTCTAAAACTGGTTAAATCATGTCTGTGACTATAACAGAGCGTGTGTAGGAGGCAAAATCCCAAGGAAAACTGTTCACAAAAAAACACAAAAAGAATATCCCTCCGCCAGTCTCTGTATTGTCTATGGCAAGGGAAAATAGATAGCGTCCAGCTTACAATGCCTACAGATTCCAAACGATGTCGCCAGTACTGGCATTTGAGTTGAAGTTTATCCTTGGTTAGATGAGGAATAGGCACTTCCTGTCTTCGGGTACACCAGAGAAAGTTATGAAAGGGAGAATATGGACCATGATTTCAAGACTTGCTGCTATCGAATACAGATCGCCCCGTGATCAATTTGATCGATTATTAATGTTTACTAATACCTAAAGTTGGATTACAAAAGTAGTTTGAAGTGTTTTGTCAAAGTTTATAGGCAACTTTTTTCATTTAAAAAAATGACGTTGCGTTTTTGAAAGCAGTTTTTTCCTGATCGGACGTGCTTCATAAATTGACATTTTGGGTATACATGGACGGATTTAATTGAAAAAAATACCCAATTGTGATGTTTATGGGACATATAGGAGTGCCAACAAAGAAGCTCGTCAAAGGTAATGAATATTTTATATTTTATTTCTGCGTTTTGTGTAGCGCCGGCTACGCTAATTACTCTGTTTACGTCCCCTTTGGGTATTTCGGGCGTTGCATGCTATCAGATAATAGCTTCTCATGCTTTCGCCGAAAAGCATTTAAAAAATCTGACATGTTGGCTAGATTCACAACGAGTGTAGCTTTAATTGAGTACCCTGCATGTGTGTTTTAATGAAAGTTTGAGTTGTATCGAGTACTATTAGTTGTCACTCTGAAATTTCCGCTGATTTCCGCTGATGTTGATCCCTGTACAGGGCTGCAGCCCTAAGAGGCTCTAGCCACCAAGCTATTTGTCTCCTATTGTAACATGACCCTCCCTCGCGCCTGTTAATGTGGTGTTGATATTTTTCTATTTGTATATTTTGTTTCACCTTTCAGTCCTTCCCTCTCTTCTGTATCTCTCTGTGTCTCTTTGTCTCTCTTTCTCTTTCTCTCTGTCTCAGTCTCTCTCAATCTCTCTCTGTTTCTCTCTCTATTGCTGTATTCCTCTCTGTCTCTGGTCAAAAGTAGTGCACTGTGTGGAATAAGGTCTGTCTGGTCAAATGTAGTGCGCTATGTTGGGAATAAAATCTGTCTCTGGTCAAAAGTAAATATAATAATAATAATATATGCCATTTAGCAGAAACTTTTATCCAAAGCGACTTACAGTCATGTGTGCATACATTCTACGTATGGGTGGTCCCGGGAATCGAACTCACTACCCTGGCGTTACAAGCGCCATGCTCTACCAACTGAGCTACAGAAGGACCAGTAGTGCACTGTGTATGGCATTTGGGGCTCTCAGGTAAAGAAGCCTGTTGTGTTTTACTTCCTTTCCTAGATCATATATTTCTTCTTCTCTGAGCATCTTTGTTGTCCTTCCCACACACACGTTCACCACACACACACACACACACACACACACACACACACACACACACACACACACACACACACACACACACACACACACACACACACACACACACACACACACACAACCACACACACATATATTGTACACACACACACACACACCTCTTCAACTGAGTGCAGGGGTATTATTAAAAAAAGACTCATCTGTCTCTCCATTCCTGTCCCTAATCAGCGCAGAGTGAATGCATGAGTGCCTCTTGTCACAAATAGCAATGAGACCTTGGGATCCACTACCGATGAACAGGGCTTGTTAATTTATGAAGTGGTTTAATTCTTTTCTGTCCTTTGAAGTTTGAGTCTTCAAGTCTTTTTTCACTTCCTCCATTTCAATAAATTAAATGTATTTATAAACCCCTTTTTCAATCAGCAAAGTGCTTATACAGACAACCATCCTAAAACCCCAAACAGCAAGCAATGCAGATGTAGAAGCATGGCGGCTAAGGCAGCAGGTAGCCTAGTGGTTTAGAATGTTGGGCCAATAACCGAAAGGCCACTGGTTTGAATCCCTGAGCCTTCTAGGTGAAAAATCTGTCGCTGTGCCCTTGAGCAACGCACTTAACCAACATTTCTACTGTAAATCGCTCAGGATAAGAGTGTCTTCTACATGACTAAAATGTAAAACAAATATATATATAAAATGTGTAGGAAAAACTCCCTTGAAAGGCAGGTACCTAAGTAGAGACCTAGAGAGGAACCAGGGTCTGAGGAGTGGTCAGCCCACTTCTGGCTGTTACAGGTGGCAATTAAAAGATGACAGGATTTGGCAGATAGGTTGTACTGAATTCCGACCAGTCCCAAGACGCTTGTGGCGGTCACATAGTAAACACCATAGACGGTCATAATATTTTTTAGGCCAATCCGTTCAGACACTACAGACAATTTTGAGAGAAGACCGATTTTCGGGTCTGACAAACGCTCTTTCTCTGTCACCTTTCACCACAGATGTGGAAGTGTGACTTCGGCAGAGCGGTATATTGAGAGGCATCCAATCTTGCTTAAAATTACAGATTTTTATGGGGATTTTGTTTTTCTTATCACTGGTGCGTGGGCATCGACTCTAGGGTGTTTTGAGGCCAGATCTTTCTTCAAGATGCTCAAACGTTCAAATAATAATCACAGTGGTTAAATGTTGTTTAGGAGTGGAATAAATGTTGTGGATCTTAATGTTTCTCCTCATAATCCTGGACTATCGGACCACCATTTTATTACGTTTGCAATCACAAACCAAGGATCATCAAAAGCCGTGCTATAAATTCTCGGGCAACACAACAAATCCTAAATGCACTTCCAGAATCCCTCCACCTACCCAAGGACGTCAGAGTACAAAAATCAGCTAACTGAGGAACTCAATTTAACCTTGCGTAATACCCTCGATGCAGTCGCACACCTAAAAACAAAAATCATTAATCAATAGAAACTAGCTCCCTGCTATACAGAAAATACCCGAGCTCTGAAGCAAGCTTCCAGAAAAATGGAATTGAAATGGTGCTACAGCAAACTGAAAGTCTTCTGACTAGCTTGGAAAGACAGTACCGTGCAGTATCGAAGAGCCCTCACTGCTGCTCGATCATCCTATTTTCTTCCTATAATTGAGGAAAAGAACAATCCAAAATGTATTTTTGATACTGTTGCAAAGCTGACGAAAAGATCATGATCATTAGAAAGCAAATTACTGACTCCTCTTTAAATCTGCATATTCCTCCAAAGATCAGTTGTCCTGAGTCTCCACAACACTGCCAGGACCTAGGATCAAGGGAGACACTCTAGTTTTTTTATACTATATCTCTTGACACATTGATGAAAATAGTCATGGCCTCTAAATCTTCAAGCTGCATACTGGACCCTATTCCAACTAAACTACTGAAAGAGGACTGGCCACCCCTCATAGCCTGGTTCCTCTCTAGGTTTCTTCCTCGGTTCTGGCATTTCTAGGGAGTTTTTCCAAGTAACTGTGCTTCTACACCTGCATTGCTTGCTGTTTGGGGTTTTAGGCTGGGTTTATGTACAGCACTTTGTGACATCAGCTGATATAAGAAGGGCTTTATAAATACATTTGATTGATTGGTTATACTAACCTCTCACCATTACAATAACAGTGGATGTTTGCATATTTTGGTTGGGTATGATACACTGCCTTGCAAAAGTATTCATCCCCGTTGGTGTTTTTCCTATTTTGTTGCATTACAACCTGGATTTAAATGTACATTTATTTCATGTAATGGACATACAAAAAAAAATCAAAATTGTTCAAGTGAAAAAAAATCAAAAAAGAAAAAAAACTGAAAAGTGGTGTGCATATGTTTTCACCCCCTTTGCTATGAAACCTCTAAATAAGATTTGGTGCAACCAATTACTTTCAGAAGTCACATAATTAGTTGAATAAAGTCCACCTGTGTGCAATCTAAGTGTCACATGATCTGGCACATGATCTCAGTATGTATAAACCTGTTCTGAAAGGCCCCAGAGTCTGTAAACACCACTAAGCAAGGGGCACCAACAAGCAAGCGGCACCATGAAGACCAAGGAGCTCTCCAAACAGGTCAGGGACAAAGTTGTGGAGAAGTACAGTTCGGGGTAGGGTTATAAAAATAACAAAACTTTGAACATCCCATGGAGCACGATTAAGTCCATAAAATGGAAAGAATATGCACCACAACGAACCTGCCAAGAGAGGGCAGATAGGAGTATCTGTCCATAGGACCACTTTAAGCCGTACACTCCACAGAGCTGGGCTTTATGGAAGAGTGGACAGAAAAAAAGCCATTGCTTAAATAAAAAAATAAGCAAACACATTTGGTGTTCGCCAAATGGCGTGCGGGAGACTCCCCAAACTTACGGAAGAAGGTACTCTGGTCATATGATACTAAAATGTCTGGCGCAAACCCAACACCTCCATCACCCCGAGAACACCATCCCCACAGTGAAGCATAGTGGTAGCAGCATCATGATGTGGGGATGTTTTTTATTGGCAGGGACTGGGAAACTGGTCAGAATTGAAGGAACGATGGATGGCGCTAAATACAATTATTGAGGAAAATTATTGAGGGAAAACTGTTTTGGTCTTTCTGGGATTTGAGACTGGGACAGAGGTTCATCTTACAGCAGGACAATGACCCTAAGCATACTGCTAAAGCAACACTCGAGTGGTTTAAGGGGAAACATTTAAATGTCTTGGAATGGCCTAGTCAAAGCCCAGACCTCAATCCAATTGAGAATCTGTGGTATGACTCAAAGATTGCTGTACACCAGCGGAACCCATCCAACTTGAATGAGCTGGAGCAGTTTTTCCTTGAAGAATGACCAAAAATCCCATTGGCTAGATATGCCAACCTTATAGGGACATACTCCAAGAGACTTGCAGCTGTAATTGTGCAAAAGGTGGCTACAAAGTATTGACTTTGGGGGGGGGGGTGAGTAGTTATACACACTCAAATTTTCAGTTTTTTTGCCTTATTTCTTGTTTGTTTCACAATAACAAATGTTGCATGTTGTGTAAATCAAATGATAAAAATCCCCCCAAAATCCATTTTAATTTCAGGTTGTAAGGCAACAAAATAGGAAAAATGCCAAGGGGGTTAGTACTTTCGCAAGCCACTGTATTCTACGGTATCTTAGTCACTTAATAATGTTTACATATCTTGCATTACTCATCTCATATTTCTATACTGTATTCTATACCATTCTACTGTATCTCATTCACTTAATAATGCTTACATATCTTGCATTACTCATCTCATATGTGTATTTACTGTTTTTAATACTATTCTACTGTAGCTTAGTCCGTTTCGCTCTGACATCGCTCGTCCATATGTATATAGTCTTAATTCATTCCTACTTAAATGTGTGTGTATTGGGCATATGTTGTGTAATTTGTTAGATATTACTGTACTGTCAGAGCTAGAAGCACAAGCATTAATTTCGCTACACCCGCAATAACATCTGCTAATCACATGTATGTGTCAAATAAAATTTGATTTGATTTGAAAATATATTTTATATAGAGATCAAAAGTATGAAAAAACACATTTGGAATCATTTAGTACTTGAGATTCTTAAAAGTAGCCACCCTTTGCCCAGCGTTGCACACTCTTGGCATTCTTCCAACAAGCTTCATGAGGTAGTCACCTGGAATTTCAATTAACAGATGTGCATTGTTAATTAATTTGTGGAATTTCAAATCAAATCAAAGTTTATTTGTCATGTGCGCCGAATACAACAGGTGAAAAATAACAGTAGCGAGGCTATGAAAGTAGCGAGGCTACATACATACACCGGTTAGTCAGGCTGATTGAGGTAGTATGTTCATGTAGATATGGTTAAAGTGACTATGCATACATGATGGACAGAGAGTAGCAGTAGTGTAAAAAAGGGGTTGGCGGGTGGTGCGTGGTGGGACACAATGCAGATAACCCGGTTAGCCAATGTGTGGGTGCACTGGTTGGTCGGGCCAATTGAGGTAGTATGTACATGAATGTATAGTGAAAGTGACTATGCATATATGATAAACAGAGAGTTGCAGCAGTGAAAAAGAGGGGTGGGAAGCACACAGTGCAAATAGTCTGGGTAGCCATTTGATTAAATGTTCAGGAGTCCTATGGCTTGGGGGTAAAAACTGTTGAGAAGCCTTTTTGTCCTAGACTTGGCTCCCGGTAGTAGAGAGAACAGTCTATGACTGGGGTGGCTGGGGTCTTTTTCGGGCCTTCCTCTGACACCGCCTGGTGTAGAGGTCCTGGATGGCAGGCAGCTTAGCCACAGTGATGTACTGGGCCATACGCACTACCCTCTGTAGTGCCTTGCGGTCGGAGGTTGAGCAATTGCTGTACCAGGGAGTGATGCAAGCAACCTTTGAGGATCTCAGGACCCATGCCAAAACAATTTAGTTTCCTGAGGGGGAATAGGCTTTGTCATGCCCTCTTCACGACTGTCTTGGTGTGTTTGGACCATTCTAGTTTGTTGGTGATGTGGACACCAAGGAACTTGAAGCTCTCAACCTGCTCCATTACAGCCCCGTCGATGAGAATGGGGGCGTGCTTTGTCCTCCTTTTCTTGTAGTCCACAATCATCTCTTGGATACGATGAGGGATAGGTTGTTATTCTGGCACCACCCGGGCAGGCCTCTGACCTCCTCCCTATAGGCTGTCTCATAATTGTCAGTGATCAGGCCTACCACTTTTGTGTCATCTGCAAACTTAATGATGTTGTGGAGATTGGAGTCATGCCTGGCAATGCAGTCGTAGGTGAACAGGGAGTACAGGAGGGACTGAGCACGCACCCCTGGGGGGCTCCAGTGGGCTCCTGTGTTAAGGATCAGCGTGGCAGATGTGTTGCTACCAACCCTCACCACCTGCGGGTGGACCGTCAGGAACTCCAGGTGCCATTACCTGACTTTCAAAGCACTTCATGGCTACGGACGTGAGTGCTACGGGTCTGTAGTCATTTAGACAGGTTGCCTTTGTGTTCTTGGGCACTTGAACTATGGGGGTCTGCTTGAAACATGTTGGTATTACAGACTCAACAGGGACATGTTGAAAGTGTCAGTGAAGACACCTGCCAGTTGGTCAGCACATGCCCTGAGCCACGTCCTGGTAATCCACCTGGCCCCGCAGCCTTGTGTATGTTGACCTGTTTAAAGGTCTTACTCACGTCAGCTACGGAGAGCATGATCACACAGTCGTCCGGAACAGCTGATGCTCTCAATTATGCCTCAGTGTTGCTTGCCTTGAAGCGAACATAGAAGTGTTTTTGCTCGTCTGGTAGGCTCATGTCACTGGGCAGCTCGCGGCTGTGCATCCCTTTGTAGTCTGTAATAGTTTGCAAGCCCTGCCACATAATACAAGCTTCGGAGCAGGTGTAGTATGATTCAATCTTAGCCCTGTATTGACGCTTTGCCTGTTTGATGGTTTGGCGCTGGGCATAGCAGGATTTCTTGTAAGCTTCCGGGTTAGAGTCCTGCACATTGAAAGTGGCAGCTCTACCCTTGAGCTCAGTGTGAATGTTGCCTGTAATCCATGGCTTCTGGTTTGGATATGTACATACAGTAATATATGCCATTTAGCAGACGCTTTTATCCAAAGCGTGCATACATTCTACGTATGGGTGGTCCCGGGGATCGAACCCACTACCCTGGCGTTACAAGCGCCATGCTCTACCAACTGAGCTACAGTTGTGGGGACGACGTCCTCGATGCACTTATTGATAAAGCCAGTGACTGATGTGGTGTTCTCCTAAATGCCATCGGAAGAATCCCAGAACATATTCCAGTCTGTGATAGCAAAACAGTCCTGTAGTTTAGCATCTGCTTCATCTGACCACTTTTTTATAGACCGGGTCACTGGTGTTTCCTGCTTTAATTTTTGCTTGTAAGCATGAATCACGAGGATAGAGTTGTGGTCAGATTTACCAAATGGAGGGAGAGGGAGAGCTTTGTACGTGTCTCTGTGTGTGGAGTACAGGTGATCTAGAATTTGTTTCCTTCTTAATGCATTTGAGCCAATCAGTTGTGTTGGAACAAGGTAGTGGTGGTTTACAGAAGATGGTATTTTACGGAATATGCCTAAATCCATATTATGGAAAGAACAGCTCAAATAAGCAAAGTGAAATGACAGTCCATCATTACATTAAGACATGAAGGTCAGTCAATAAAAAACATTTCAAGAACTTTGAAAGTTTGTTCAAGTGCAGACGCATAAGCCATCAAGCGCCATTATGAAATTCATGAGGACCACCACAGGAAAGGAAGCAAAGTTACCTCTTCTGCAGTGGATAAGTTCATTAGAGTTAACTGCACCTCATAATGCAGCCCAAATAAAGGCTTCGCAGAGTTCAAGTAACAGACACAGCTCAACATGAACTGTTCAGGCCTTCATGGTCGATTTTGCTGCAATAAACTACTACTAAACGACACCATTTAAGAAGAGAATTACTTGGGCCAGGAAACAAGCGCAATGGACATTAGACTGGTGGAAATCTGTCCCTCGGTCTGATGCGTCCAAATTTTAGATTTTTTGTTCCAACCGTGTCTTTGTGAGATGCAGAGTAGGTGAACGGATTATCTCCGCATGTGTGGTTCCCACCGTGAAGCATGGAGGAGGAGGTGTTGGGGTGCTTTAATGGTGACACTCTCAGTGATTTATTTTGATTTCAAGGCACACTTAACCAGCATGGATACCACAACACTTTGCAGCGATACACCATCCCATCTGGTTTGCACTTAGTGGGACTGTCATTTGTTTTCAACAGGACAATGACCCAAAACACACCGCCAGGCTATTTGACCAAGACGAGTGATGGAGTGCTGCATCAGATGACGTGGCCTCCACAATCACCCGACCTCAACCCAATTGAGATGGTTTGGGATGAGTTGGATCGCAGAGTGAAGGAAAAGCAGCCAACAAGTGCTCAGCATATGTGGGAACTTTTTCAAGACTGTTGGAAAAGCATCCCTCATGAACCTGGTTGAGAGAATGCCAAGTGTATGCAATGCTGTCGTCAAGGCAATGAGCAGCTACTTTGAAGAACCTGATAGAGGAAATTATAGTTGAAATGATTAATTATATATACATTTCTGATTAAAATCATTTATTCTGATACTATTATGTTATGATATGGAATGCATGGGTTATTGGTTCTTGGCTGTTACTGAAAATGTAAGCAGAACAAATTAATTGTCTGTGCCTCTCGGGCAGTTTAAGGGGAGAGATGCTATAGCTTTTCAGACAGATAAGAAATGTTTGGGTGGTGTTCCATTAGTGGTGAAAAGTATATATTTTAGACAGTTTGAAATGTAGTTTTATGGGGGGAGTAGAAGGAGAGTTCCAGACCTAAAAACAATGGGCTCTTGTGAGAATCGGAGAGAGGGTGGGAAACTGATGATGTCATTTTCAGTTTATAACCTGTGGAAATATGTGTATGCGTTTAGTACTCTCTTGTAATAAACGCTGTTACCTTTGGCTTTTAAGACTGGTCTCAATCTACTTCATGCATAATTAATGAACTTACAACTCATTAATGAATTAGAAATGAGTGTTAATTGGTTTTGGCAATAAAACATACAGGAATTTAGAATTCCTCTATCAGAACCTAAATATGTTTTGATTTGTTTAACTATTTTTTTGGTTACTATAAGATTAATAACATTCCACCCATGAGGCCACTAAGTCATTTGACTTTAGGAAAGGGCTACAGAAAATGATGCATCGTAATCTAGTGTGGAAAATTGGAAGACACCCAGTCTGTGCAATGGTCTGAATCAGGTGGTTTCACATGCAGATGTATGATTTTCATTGCTGCTAGTTTGCTACAACAGGAAAATAATCCTGCAGCAAAAGGAAATGTGAATTATTATGTGGATTATAATTCATGGATTTTGTTTGAAATTTGTTTGTAATTTGACAGCAAATGAAGTCTGACATTATAAAGTGGAAATTACTAACTTCAGAAGCCTTTTTAGCCTTGAATAGAAAGTTTGCATTTCCTGCAAGAAAAGAGTGATCAAATTAATATCCTACATCTGTAGCATAATACAATGCTTTAGGCTGTGTTATTCACAAATTGCATCCTATTCCCTATGTAGTGCACTGTGTTTGATAGGGCTCTGGTAAAAAAGTATTGCACTATAGGGAATAGGGTGCCATTGGGGATGCAGACTCTCTCACAAGGAGGCTGAGTAGCACTCATTCTCACACTCAGTGTATGTAGTTGATTCTGAGGGTTTAACATTTCATGCAATTCATGTGTGTGTGTGTGTGTGTGTGTGTGTGTGTGTGTGTGTGTGTGTGTGTGTGTGTGTGTGTGTGTGTGTGTGTGTGTGTGTGTGTGTGTGTGTGTGTGTGTGTGTGTGTGTGTGTGTGTGTGTGTGTGTGTGTGTGTGTGTGTGTGTGTGTGTGTGTGTGGTTAATGCTGAGTGTTTACCATTTCATGCATGGCTGGTTACATGAGGCAGGCCCAGATGGAGGAAGGCATGCTTAAAACAAGATGAAAAGCACAACAACCCTGCGTTAAGATGCAAGGTTGGATCTCGAGAACCCACATATACATGGACACACACGTACACACACACGTACACACACACACAGGCAAAATAGGCCATATAAAATGTTGGATCTGGATTGCACCTCTCATTCCATAGTTAACCTGGAAAAGGAGAGCTGGAAGAGGAGAGCTGGAAAACGAGAGCTGGAAGAAGAGAGCTGGAAGAGGAGAGCTGGAAGAGGAGAGCGGGAAGAGGAGAGCTGGAAGAAGAGAGCTGGAAGAAGAGAGCTGGAAGAGGAGAGATGGAAGAAGAGAGCTGGAAGAAGAGAGCTGGAAGAAAAGAGTTGGAACGAAAGAGCTGGAAGAAGAGAGCTGGAAGAGGAGAGCTGGAAGAGGAGAGTTGGAAGAAGAGAGCTGGAAGAAAAGAGCTGGAACGAAAGAGCTGGAAGAAAAGAGTTGGAACGAAAGAGCTGGAAGAAGAGAGCTGGAAGAAGAGAGCTGGAAGAGGAGAGCTGGATGAAGAGAGCTGGAAGAAGAGAGCTGGAAGAAAAGAGCTGGAACGAAAGAGCTGGAAGAAGAGAGCTGGAAGAAGAGAGCTGGAAGAGGAGAGCTGGAAGAAGAGAGCTGGAAGAAGAGAGCTGGATGAAGAGAGTTGGAAGAAGAGAGCTGGAAGAGGGGAGCTGGAAGAGGAGAGCTGGAAGAGGAGAGCTGGAAGAAGAGAGCTGGAAGAAAAGAGCTGGAACGAAAGAGCTGGAAGAAGAGAGCTGGAAGAGGAGAGCTGGAAGAGGAGAGCTGGAAGAGGAGAGCTGGAAGAAGAGAGCTGGATGAAGAGAGCTGGAAGAAGAGAGCTGGAAGAGGAGAGCTGGAAGAAGAGAGCTGGAAGAGGAGAGCTGGAAGAAGAGAGCTGGAAGAAAAGAGCTGGAACGAAAGAGCTGGAAGAAGAGAGCTGGAAGAGGAGAGCTGGAAGAGGAGAGCTGGAAGAGGAGAGCTGGAAGAAGAGAGCTGGATGAAGAGAGCTGGAAGAAGAGGGCTGGAAGAGGAGAGCTGGAAGAAGAGAGCTGGAAGAGGAGAGCTGGAAGAAAAGAGCTGGAAGAAAAGAGCTGGAACGAAAGAGCTGGAAGAAGAGAGCTGGAAGAGGAGAGCTGGAAGAGGAGAGCTTGAAGAGGAGAGCTGGAAGAAGAGAGCTGGAAGAAGAGGGCTGGAAGAAGAGAGCTGGAGGAACAATGCTTGCAAATTATTGTTTTGTTTTTCACGTTGACTCCCTATAGAGTGTTGTTTGTTTTCCATGCTGACTCCCTATAGCGCATGTTGTACACTGTCCTCACTGAGTCCTCCTCTGAAACAAGGTGTCTACTGTACACTGTCCTCACTGAATCCTCATCTGAAACAAGGTGTCTACTGTACACTCTCCTCACTGAATCCTCCTCTGAAACAAGTTGTCTACTGTACACTCTCCTCACTGAATCCTCCTCTGAAACAAGGTGTCTACTGTACACCCTCATCACTGAGTCCTCCTCTGAAAAAGGGTGCCTGTACAGTATCTCTTTCCTCTTTTCACCTACTGTTCCCTACAGTGTCTTTCATCCTCCTCACTGAGTCCTCACTGAGTCCTCCTCTGCACCCTGGTCCAGAGCCAGAATCTGAGCTTTCTCACATGGCAGCTTCTCTCTACTCTTTCCCACTTTAGATGATTTAGAGTAAATAAATAAACAGTCTTCCCCCGCCAAGCATAAACGGGCCAAATGAGGCAGATCAACTTCAAATAAAAATGGATAATACACATTAATGCACATTGGCAATTTTATAGCCAGAAGGTAGAGGTACATTATCTTACATACCAAAAGGAAAGGGAAAACCTTACAATTATACCATGCTACTAAATCAAAGAGAAAAGGTTGAGGTATGGTGTACAGTATGGTTCACATTAGGCATCTGCCCTCTGTATATTATGCTCCCAGAGTGTAGTTTAATCAGACACATGGGTCTTGGTCAGGAGATTATGGTGGTGTACATTGCCGTCAAGTTTAAATGTAGGAATTAGGATGGGAGATGATTTAGTTGGCATCGTCATTACTCATCTAGATGGGATGAACAAGAGAGCACAGCCTGAAGAAGTTAATTAATGTGTGTTCTGTTAGCTGATTTTGTTTAAAAAAATAGTCTTGAAGCGTCTCTCTATATATATATTAATGCTTATTCGAGCAGTGAAGACATGCAGATGTGTAGCAAAGCAAATAAAAAGAGCGTGGAATGTTTCCATGTAAAGACATACTGTTTATAACTGGAGGCATACTGTATGTCCCATGAAACTAAAGTCGGTAGCACTTCATATTACTCTGAATGAATCATTAATTAAAACATGATGTAGGAACATTCACACCAACACAACAGATATACAGTCCAACATCACATTCACACCAACACAACAGATATACAGACTAACATCACATTCACACCAACACAACAGATATACAGACTAACATCACATTCACACCAACACAACAGATATACAGTCCAACATCACATTCACACCAACACAACAGATATACTGTCCAACATCACATTCACACCAACACAACAGATATACAGACTAACATCACATTCACACCAACACAACAGATATACTGTCCAACATCACATTCACACCAACACAACAGATATACAGACTAACATCACATTCACACCAACACAACAGATATACAGTCTAACATGACATTCACACCAACACAACAGATATACAGACTAACATCACATTCACACCAACACAACAGATATACAGACTAACATCACATTCACACCAACACAACAGATATACAGTCTAACATGACATTCACACCAACACAACAGATATACAGTCTAACATGACATTCACACCAACACAACAGATATACAGACTAACATCACATTCACACCAACACAACAGATATACAGTCTAACATGACATTCACACCAACACAACAGATATACAGACTAACATCACATTCACACCAACACAACAGATATACAGTCTAACATGACATTCACACCAACACAACAGATATACAGACTAACATCACATTCACACCAACACAAAAGATATACAGACTAACATCACATTCACACCAACACAACAGATATACAGACTAACATCACATTCACACCAACACAACAGATATAGAGACTAACATCACATTCACACCAACACAACAGATATACAGACTAACATGACATTCAAACCAACACAACAGATATACAGTCCAACATCACATTCACACCAACACAACAGATATACAGTCTAACATCACATTCACACCAACACAACAGATATACAATCTAACATCACATTCACACCAACACAACAGATATACAGACTAACATCACATTCACACCAACACAACAGATATACAATCTAACATCACATTCACACCAACACAACAGATATACAGTCTAACATCACATTCACACCAACACAACAGATATACTGTCCAACATCACATTCACACCAACACAACAGATATACAGACTAGCATTACATTCACACCAACACAACAGATATACAGACTAACATCACATGCACACCAACACAACAGATATACAGTCTAACATCACATTCACACCAACACAACAGATATACTGTCCAACATCACATTCACACCAACACAACAGATATACTGTCCAACATCACATTCACACCAACACAACAGATATACAGACTAGCATCACATTCACACCAACACAACAGATATACAGACTAACATCACATGCACACCAACACAACAGATATACAGACTAACATCACATTCACACCAACACAACAGATATACAGTCTAACATCACATTCACACCAACACAACAGATATACAGTCCAACATCACATTCACACCAACACAACAGATATACAGTCCAACATCACATTCACACCAACACAACAGATATACAGACTAGCATCACATTCACACCAACACAACAGATATACAGTCCAACATCACATTCACACCAACACAACAGATATACAGTCCAACATCACATTCACACCAACACAACAGATATACAGACTAACATCACATGCACACCAACACAACAGATATACAGACTAACATCACATTCACACCAACACAACAGATATACAGACTAACATCACATGCACACCAACACAACAGATATACAGACTAACATCACATTCACACCAACACAACAGATATACAGACTAGCATCACATTCACACCAACACAACAGATATACAGACTAACATCACATTCACACCAACACAACAGATATACAGACTAACATCACATGCACACCAACACAACAGATATACAGACTAACATCACATTCACACCAACACAACAGATATACAGACTAACATCACATTCACACCAACACAACAGATATACAGACTAGCATCACATTCACACCAACACAACAGATATACAGTCCAACATCACATTCACACCAACACAACAGATATACAGTCCAACATCACATTCACACCAACACAACAGATATACAGACTAACATCACATGCACACCAACACAACAGATATACAGACTAACATCACATTCACACCAACACAACAGATATACAGACTAACATCACATTCACACCAACACAACAGATATACAGACTAACATCACATTCACACCAACACAACAGATATACAGACTAACATCACATTCACACCAACACAACAGATATACAGACTAACATCACATGCACACCAACACAACAGATATACAGACTAACATCACATTCACACCAACACAACAGATATACAGACTAGCATCACATTCACACCAACACAACAGATATACAGACTAACATCACATTCACACCAACACAACAGATATACAGACTAACATCACATTCACACCAACACAACAGATATACAGTCCAACATCACATTCACACCAACACAACAGATATACTGTCCAACATCACATTCACACCAACACAACAGATATACAGACTAACATCACATTCACACCAACACAACAGATATACTGTCCAACATCACATTCACACCAACACAACAGATATACAGTCTAACATCACATTCACACCAACACAACAGATATACAGTCTAACATGACATTCACACCAACACAACAGATATACAGACTAACATCACATTCACACCAACACAACAGATATACAGTCTAACATCACATTCACACCAACACAACAGATATACAGACTAACATCACATTCACACCAACACAACAGATATACAGTCTAACATCACATTCACACCAACACAACAGATATACTGTCCAACATCACATTCACACCAACACAACAGATATACTGTCCAACATCACATTCACACCAACACAACAGATATACAGACTAACATCACATTCACACCAACACAACAGATATACTGTCCAACATCACATTCACACCAACACAACAGATATACAGACTAACATCACATTCACACCAACACAACAGATATACTGTCCAACATCACATTCACACCAACACAACAGATATACAGGCCAACATCACATTCACACCAACACAACAGATATACAGACTAACATCACATTCACACCAACACAACAGATATACAGACTAACATCACATTCACACCAACACAACAGATATACAGTCTAACATCACATTCACACCAACACAACAGATATACAGACTAACATCACATTCACACCAACACAACAGATATACAGTCCAACATCACATTCACACCAACACAACAGATATACAGACTAACATCACATTCACACCAACACAACAGATATACAGTCTAACATCACATTCACACCAACACAACAGATATACAGTCCAACATCACATTCACACCAACACAACAGATATACAGTCCAACATCACATTCACACCAACACAACAGATATACAGTCCAACATCACATTCACACCAACACAACAGATATACAGACTAACATCACATTCACACCAACACAACAGATATACAGACTAACATCACATTCACACCAACACAACAGATATACAGTCCAACATCACATTCACACCAACACAACAGATATACAGTCCAACATCACATTCACACCAACACAACAGATATACTGTCCAACATCACATTCACACCAACACAACAGATATACAGTCCAACATCACATTCACACCAACACAACAGATATACAGGCCAACATCACATTCACACCAACACAACAGATATACAGACTAACATCACACTTCACATTCACACCAACACAACAGATATACTGTCCAACATCACATTCACACCAACACAACAGATATACTGTCCAACATCACATTCACACCAACACAACAGATATACAGGCCAACATCACATTCACACCAACACAACAGATATACAGACTAACATCACATTCACATTCACACCAACACAACAGATATACAGACTAACATCACATTCACATTCACACCAACACAACAGATAGACAGTCCAACATCACATTCATACCAACACAACTGTCAGGGGCCAACTCTCTCTCTCTCTCTCTCTCTCTCTCTCTCTCTCTCTCTCTCTCTCTCTCTCTCTCTCTCTCTCTCTCTCTCTCTCTCTCTCAGGGCCAGAGGATGCAGTTGCTGACATTGACAGTCTCACTCACACACACACACATAAACACACACACACACACACACACACACACACACACACACACACACACACACACACACACACACACACACACACACACACACACACACACACACACACACACACACACACACACACACACACACACACACACACACACACACACACACACACACACACACACACACACACACTGACAGACACATAATCTTCTCTCTGGTGGATAAATGGTTCCTTGAACCAGTACATGGGTCATACAGTAAGGTTATGTCCCAAATGGCACCATATTCCCTGCATAGTCATTTGACTAGAGTTGTGTGAAAAGTAGTGCACTATATAAGGAATAGGGTACCGTTTGGGACATACCCTGAGTCATGACACATCATGTCAGAGTGAAAGTCTGAAATGAATGCCTGAAAGTGACCTCCAACCACGAAAGCTCTTAACACTAAAATGACATCAACTAATGCAAATAGCAGCCAAGACCCTTGGGGCATCTAGACTTTAAATGGAACTTTTCATGATGATGTTTAAAGTCACTTTCTCCCACTAAAGCTCTTAATAAATGGCAATAGATGTTGACTCAGTCTTAGGATGAGCCTGAAATGTCACTGCTTTAGACCAAAGACTGGTTCCAAGGTTCTGGCCAAGAGGAGTGCAGTATTCAGGAAATACTGAAGCAGCCCAAGACTGAGTCAACATCTAGTGCAATTTAAGACCTGTAGTGGGAGAAAGTGATGAAGCAGGGCGGTAGCTCCACCCCTCTTTTGCTGCAAGTTGCTGGCAAGTCTATGGGCCCTCGCCTCCCGAATGTGAAAGATGCAAACACCAGTGAAATAGTGATGTCCAAATGATCAGTGATGGAAAAATCCACCCACCAGAACAAAGTTCCCCGTTAGTTGTGGCATCCCACAGTCTGTTGACGTGCTACGATACCAGTTATGTTACATGTGTCTGTTTACAAGAATATATCACAGCTCTACAAAAATCATCACCTACCTACATTCCACACACGAAAGTACACAAGCACGCACATACACACACACACAGAAACCCCACACACACTGGCAGAGGTCGCTTCTCTCTTTCTTCTCCCTCTGTATGTGTGTGTGTGTACAGATGAAGAACCTTAATTTGTGTCGGGTTTGCTAAAACAGGAAAATAATCCTCCAACAACAAGAAATGTGAATTATCAATGTAGAGTATAATTAATGGACGTGATTGTAGGGATTGATACATTTTTCACAAGGGTTAATCAAGTGTGACTTTTGAAAGTGAAAACGTTTTAAACCTGAAATACACAACAAGTTTTACATTCCCTGCATTGCAGGAAAATTACCGTGCAACAGGGTGATCAAATTATAATCCTACATTTGTATGTGTGCCTGTGTGTATGTGTGTATTGGTGTGTGTGTGTCTCCCTCTGTGTGTTCTCCGTTGTCACATATGTCTCATATACGTAAACAAGAATTTAGGCCCAAAGAGACTCATCATCCATTATTTATAGGATTTGAATTTATAATGACAGTTGAGACAAGTGATGTGTATAAACATGTGGTGATGTACGTAAATAATGATGTAAATATAAACTTTTGAATTTGCATGTCTATGGTTGACATACAGGAGAACACATACCATCAGCATGTATGTATGCTGATAAGCAGTGATTGACGGGTTAATCATTTTTACATTGAGGCAGCTCAAGCTGATCCTGTGAACTGTGGAATGATTAGTGAGAGTAGCCTAAAGGAGAACACACACACTCCACAACTGTCATTTGTCCATTGTTATTTCAATTGCCGGTTTGATGTTTTCAGAGAGTATGTTTCAGTTTGGCAGGGATGATTTATTTTTCTTCCCATTACATTTTTTCAAAATCCAAACTTTGCGGCCAACCCCCCTCCCCCGACCAGTAACCAATCAGTGATTCCTGCAACATATCTCTGAGTTGCCATGGAAACACCCTGACTTTAAAAATCGAGGTGGAAGAGTATTGAAGGCTATGGGAGGGTAGGCTGTTGCTTAATAGATATGGCTGGCTGAGGGGTGTCTGAGGGTGGTCTGGGGGTGTCTAGGGTGTCTGAGGGTGGCCTGGGGGTGTCTAGGATGTCTGCGGGTGTCTTGGGGTGTCTGAGGGTGTTTGTTGGGTGTCTGTGAGTGTCTGAAGTTGTCTGATGGGTGGTCTGGAGGTGTCTTAGGGGTGTCTAAGCAGTGGTCTGGGGTGTCTGAGCATGTCTGAGGGTTGTTTGGGAGTGTTTGAGGGGGGTCTGAGGGGTCTCTGGGAGTGTCTGAGGTGTGGTCTGGAGATGTCTGCTGGTGTCTGGGTGTGTCTGAGGGGCGTCCGATTGGTGGTCTGGGGTGACTGAGTGTGTCTGAGAGGTTTTTGAGGAGTGTCTGAGAGGTTTTTGAGGAGTGTCTGAGGGATGTCTGAGGGGTGGTCTGGGGAGTGTCTGAGGGATGTTTGAAGGTAACTGGGAGTGTCTGGGTTTCTGAGGGGTGTCTAGGTTGTCTGGGGGGTGTTTGAAGGGTGTATGGCGGTGTCTGCGGGTGTCTAAGGGGAGGTCTGGAGGTGTCTGAGGGGTGTCTGATCTGGTCTAGTCTGTTTTTGAGTTTGAAGAACCACTCTGATGGCCCCTATGTTATTTTTTCTGACATTAGAGTGGTAAAGAGCCCTTTATGGTGATGCTTTAGACCAGTGGTCCAACTGGTCCATCTCCAAGGCATTCCTAGTCAATCACCAAACATTTCTGTAAAAAAAAACTATGATAAAGCCTTGCATTCCTATTTATTTGTATTTGTTTCGTGAAGTTGGCAGTATATGATCAGCAATCCTACTCTGAGATGCTTTATATGTACGGCCCCTGAAGAGGGGAAATGAGATGCTTTATACATACGGCCCCTGAAGAGGGGAAATGAGAGGCTTTATACATACGGCCCCTGAAGAGGGGAAATGAGATGCTTTATACATACGGCCCCTGAAGAGGGGAAATGAGATGCTTTATACATACGGCCCCTGAAGAGGGGAAATGAGAGGCTTTATACATACAGCCCCTGAAGAGGGGAAATGAGAGGCTTTATACATACGGCCCCTGAAGAGGGGAAATGAGAGGCTTTATACATACGGCCCCTGAAGAGGGGAAATGAGAGGCTTTATACATATGGCCCCTGAAGAGGGGAAATGAGAGGCTTTATACATACGGCCCCTGAAGAGGGGAAATGAGATGCTTTATACATATGGCCCCTGAAGAGGGGAAATGAGATGCTTTATACATACGGCCCCTGAAGAGGGGAAATGAGAGGCTTTATACATATGGCCCCTGAAGAGGGGAAATGAGATGCTTTATACATATGGCCCCTGAAGAGGGGAAATGAGATGCTTTATACATACGGCCCCTGAAGAGGGGAAATGAGAGGCTTTATACATACGGCCCCTGAAGAGGGGAAATGAGATGCTTTATACATACGGCCCCTGAAGAGGGGAAATGAGAGGCTTTATACATACGGCCCCTGAAGAGGGGAAATGAGATGCTTTATACATATGGCCCCTGAAGAGGGGAAATGAGATGCTTTATACATATGGCCCCTGAAGAGGGGAAATGAGAGGCTTTATACATATGGCCCCTGAAGAAGGGATATGAGATGCTTTATACATACGGCCCCTGAAGAGTGACCATGGGATGCTTTACACGTATGGCTGCTGAAGAGGGACCATGTTAAAGTAAGAGAGATAGCTTGGACACCAAGTGGGCATAAAATACTGAACGTGGATTCCAGGATCTCTCTGTGGTGTTACTGCCCCAGAGACAGGCTGCTGCTCCCCAGGGGAGCTAAGAGGGGAAGTTGTGTCTTGCTTGGTAAACACATTAGCAGACTGTGACAAATGGCTTCGTCTGATCTGAGCTGCACTGGCTACAGTACCTGACCTCTGAACAGTATGATGCATCTCTTCTCTTGAATCTTGCAACCACTGCCTTACAATAAGATAAACAAAGTATTATGTGATCAATATTGCTTAAAGGGGCCATCTGGGTCAATCTGTTGACATAGCCATTGATTCACTTAGTTGATGTTTTTTGAATTCTAGATTCTCTTCTCAGGTAGCCATAGGGTGCTGTTGTATACTTGCTGACAAGATTACAATATCACAAATCACAGCCAACGCATTGTTGTGGAAGTAAAAACCCCAAATGACATAGCTGCCGATCTAAACCAATGCATAGGGTTGCAGAAATGTGACGAGCTCTGATAAGATTGATGTCAAGCTAGAACACAGTGAGAACTGGTCTGTTTAACAAAAAAAAGTACATTTTTATTCATATCTTGGCCCCTTAAATAGAAAGCGTTATGTCTCACTAGGGAGCGAGATAAGATGTATTGTCTGATCCTGATACATAATAGTCTATTTGTGATGTTACGATGCCATATGTCTTGACTACTGAAGCACTGTTTGGATGTAACTTTGGCCTCCGGCTGGAAATTGAACATTATTATGGATAATATTATTATACACTGAACAAAAAATATAAATGCAACAGGTAAAGTGTTGGTTGCATGTTTCATGAGCTAAAATAAAAGATCCTATAAAAGTTCCATACTCACAAAAAGCTATTTCTCTCAAATGCTGTGCACACATTTGTTTATGTCCCTGATAGTGAGAATTTCTCTGTTGTCAAGATAATCCATCCACCTGACAGGTGTGGCATAGCAAGAAGCTGATTAAACAGCATGATCATTACAAAGGTGCACCTTGTGCCGGGGACAATAAAAGGCCACTAAAATGTGTTTTGTCACACAACACAATGCCACATATGTCTCAAGTTTTGAGGGAGCGTCCAATTGGCATGTTGGCTGCAGAGAAGTCCACCAGAGCTATTGCCAGACAATTGAATGTTAATTTCTCTACCATAAGCCACCTCCAACGTTGTTTTATAGAATTTAAACGTAGATCCAACCGGCCTCACAACCTCAGACCACATGTATGGCATCGTGTTGGCGAGCTGTTTTCTGATGTCAATGTTGTGAAAAGAGTACCCCATGGTGGCGGTGGAGTTATGGTATGGGCACTACAGACATGCGTTGTGTTGTACATTACTACACACTACAGACATGTGTTGTATTGTACATTACTACACACTACAGACATGTGTTGTGTTGTACGTTACTACACACTACAGACATGTGTTGTATTGTACATTACTACACACTACAGACATGTGTTGTGTTGTACATTACTACACACTACAGACATGTGTTGTGTTGTACATTAATACACACTACAGACATGTGTTGTACATTACTGCACGCTACAGACATGTGTTGTGTTGTACATTACTACACACTCCAGAAATGTGTTGTGTTGTACATTACTACACACTACAGACGTGTTGTGTTGCACATTACTACACACTACAGGCGTGTTGTGTTGCACATTACTACACACTACAGACATGTATTGTACATTACTACACACTACAGACATGTGTTGTCTTATACATTACTACACACTACAGACATGTGTTGTATTGTACATTACTACACACTCCAGACATGTGTTGTGTTGTACGTTAATACACACTACAGACATGTGTTGTATTGTACATTACTACACACTACAGACATGTGTTGTGTTGTACATTACTACACACTACAGACATGTGTTGTGTTGTACATTAATACACACTACAGAAATGTGTTGTGTTGTACATTACTACACACTACAGACGTGTTGTGTTGCACATTACTACACACTACAGACATGTGTTGTATTGTACATTACTACACACTCCAGACATGTGTTGTGTTGTACATTACTACACACTACAGACATGTGTGTCTCATACATTACTACACACTACAGGAATGTGTGTCTCATACATTACTACACACTACAGACATGTGTTGTGTTGCACATTACTACACACTACAGACATGTATTGTACATTACTACACACTACAGACATGTGTTGTCTTATACATTACTACACACTACAGACATGTGTTGTATTGTACATTACTACACACTCCAGACATGTGTTGTGTTGTACATTACTACACACTACAGGAATGTGTGTCTCATACATTACTACACACTACAGACATGTGTTTTCTTATACATTACTACACACTACAGACATGTGTTGTGGTGTACATTACTACACACTACAGGAATGTGTGTCTCATACATTACTAAACACTACAGGCATGTGTGTCTCATACATTACTACACACTACAGACATGTTCTGTGTTGTACATTACTACACAATACAGACATGTGTTGTGTTGTACATTACTACACACTACAGACATGTGCTGTGTTGTACATTACTACACACTACAGACATGTGTTGTCTTATACATTACTACACACTACAGACATGTGTTGTGTTGTACATTATTACACACTACAGACATGTGTTGTATTGTACATTACTACACACTACAGGCATGTGTGTCTCATACATTACTACACACTACAGACATGTGTGTCTCATACATTACTAAACACTACAGGCGTATTGTGTTGTACATTACTACACACTACAGACATGTGTTGTCTTATACATTACTACACACTACAGACGTGTTGTATTGTACATTACTACACACTACAGACATGTGCTGTGTTGTACATTACTACACACTACAGACATGTGCTGTGTTGTACATTACTACACACTACAGACATGTGCTGTGTTGTACATTACTACACACTACAGACATGTGTGTCTCATACATTACTACACACTACAGACATGTGTTGTATTGTACATTACTACACACTACAGACATGTGCTGTGTTGTACATTACTACACACTACAGACATGTGTTGTATTGTACATTACTACACACTACAGACATGTGCTGTGTTGTACATTACTACACACTACAGACATGTGTTGTGTTGTACATTACTACACACTACAGACATGTGCTGTGTTGTACATTACTACACACTACAGACATGTGTGTCTCATACATTACTACACACTACAGACATGTGTTGTGTTGTACATTAATACACACTACAGACATGTGTGTCTCATACATTACTACACACTACAGACATGTGTTGTATTGTACATTACTACACACTACAGACATGTGCTGTGTTGTACATTACTACACACTACAGACATGTGTGTCTCATACATTACTACACACTACAGACATGTGTTGTGTTGTACATTAATACACACTACAGACATGTGTGTCTCATACATTACTACACACTACAGACATGTGTGTCTCATACATTACTACACACTACAGACATGTGTTGTGTTGTACATTAATACACACTACAGACATGTGTGTCTCATACATTACTACACACTACAGACATGTGTTGTGTTGTACATTAATACACACTACAGACATGTGTGTCTCATACATTACTACACACTACAGACATGTGTTGTATTGTACATTACTACACACTCCAGACATGTGTTGTGTTGCACATTACTACACACTCCAGACATGTGTTGTGTTGTACATTACTACACACTGCAGACATGTGTTGTACATTACTACACACTACAGACATGTGTTGTACATTACTACACACTACAGACATGTGTTGTATTGTACATTACTACACACTACAGACATGTGTTGTGTTGTACATTACTACACACTACAGACATGTGTTGTGTTGTACATTACTACACACTACAGACATGTGTTGTGTTGTACATTACTACACACTGCAGACATGTGTTGTACATTACTACACACTACAGACATGTGTTGTGTTGTACATTACTACACACTACAGACATGTGTTGTGTTGTACATTACTACACACTACAGACATGTGTTGTCTTATACATTACTACACACTACAGACATGTGTTGTGTTGTACATTACTACACACTACAGACATGTGTTGTACATTACTACACACTACAGACATGTGTTGTACATTACTACACACTACAGACATGTGTTGTGTTGTACATTACTACACACTACAGACATGTGTGTCTCATACATTACTACACACTACAGACGTGTTGTGTTGCACATTACTACACACTACAGACATGTGTTGTACATTACTACACACTACAGACATGTGTGTTGCACATTACTACACACTACAGACATGTGTTGTACATTACTACACACTACAGACATGTGTTGTGTTGTACATTACTACACACTACAGACATGTGTTGTACATTACTACACACTACAGACATGTTTTTTTCAGACATTACTACACACTACAGACATGTGTTGTGTTGTACATTACTACACACTACAGGCATGTGTTGTTTTATAAATTACTACACACTACAGACATGTGCTGTACATTACTACACACTACAGACATGTTTTGTGTTGTACATTACTACACACTACAGACATGTGTTGTACATTACTACACACTACAGGCATGTGTTGTGCTATACATTACTACATACTACAGACATGTGTTTAGAAAAGCAGCCACAGTTTGGCTCTGTTGTAAGTGGCCAATAGATACTTTAGCCATGTCAATGCTTTATGAAGAGATCTATGGCGGATGCCAAGAGTACACCGGGCCCCCAAGGGTGTCCTTAGCCCTCTGTTGTACTTCCTATTCACCTATGACTGCGTGGCTTTGCACGACACCAACTCCATCATCAAGTTTGCTGACGACACCACGGTTGAAGGCCTGATAACCAACAACGATAAGTCAGTTAAGTGAACTGGCATTGTGGTGCCAGGACAACAACCTCTCCCTCAACATCAGAAAAACAAAGAAGCTGCTTGTTGTCTTCAGGAAGCAGAGGAGGGAACATGCCCTGATCCACATCAACAGGACTGCAGTAGAAAGAGTCAGCAATTTTAAGTTCCTAAACCAGGCCAAACAAAGTTCCTCAGCATCCACATCACAGAGAACAACACCACCACTCTTGTTAAGAGGGCACAACAGTGTCTCTACTTCCAAGGCAGCTGAAGAAATTAAGCAAACCAACCCGGATCCTCTCCAAATATTACCGCTGCACCATCAAGAGCATCCTGGTACCGGAATTGGTGCATTCATGACCGCAAAGTCCTCCAGCGGGTGGTGAAGATGGACAAGTACATCACTGCTCCCATCCATCCAGGACATCTACTCAAAAAGTTGCCTGAGGAAGGCCCGCAGTATCATCATGGACCCCACTGACCCTAGCCACAAGCTGTTCACTCCCTTACTGTAGGGCAGACGGTATCAGAGCATGAAGTCGGATACCAACAAGCTCAGAGACAGTTTCTATCTACAAGCCATCAGACTGATGAAAACTTGAACTGCACTGACTCTCCGCACCTTAGCACACATCACACACACACACACACACACACACACACACACACACACACACACACACACACACACACACACACACACACACACACACACACACACACACACACACACACACACACACACACACACACATTCATGCTACACACACATCACAACTGCTGCTACCAGACTATTATTATGATAGCTAAATATTGCATAATTTAACCACTTGTCCCCAATCTCCCCTTCCCCAAAACATGGGAAAATATTGGAATATCCTGTATTATACTGATTCTAAAATGTTTATTCTATTCTACTGAGCCACTTACTTTATGTTGGTATTAATATCTTTAACTGTTCTCATTGTTTTTGCATTATCGAGAAGGAACCTTCAATTAAGCATTTCTTTTAACGATGTTTAACATGTATGTCCTGTACATACGACTAATACAAGTTGAAACATAATAGTATATGCCACTTGCATTTGTTCTTATCCAAAGACGCGTACAGTACAGTGAGGGCATACATTTTTTGCATGTGTATGATCCTTGTGGGAATTGAACCCATGACTTTGGCATCGCTCAACCACAACTGACCCAGACAGTCAACTAGTCGGTGGGGCTTGAAGGTAATGCATCAAGCTGCTTGCATAAATAATACATATGTAATCTAGTTAGCATACATAAATGACTTAAATGTAAATGTAAATAAACCACCAACACTGTTTTCTAGTTAGCAAACATAAACCACCAACACACAGTAATCTAGTTAGCATACATAAACCACCAACACACATGAATCTAGTTAGCATATATAAACCACCAACACAGAGTAATCTAGTTAGGACAGATAAACCAAAAACACACAGTAATCTAGTTAGCGTAGATAAACCACCAACACACAGTAATCTAGTTAGCATAGATAAACCACCAACACTGATGTACCTACAAGTTGGAAGTTTACATACACCTTAGCCAAATACATTTCAACTCAGTTTTGCACAATTCCTGACATTTAATTCCCTGTTTTAGGTCAGTTAGGATCACCACTTTATTTTAAGAATGTTAAATGTCAAAATAATTGCAGAGAGGATGATTTATTTCAGCTTTTATTTCTTTCGTCACATTCCCAGTGGGTCAGAAGTTTACATACACTCAATTAGTATTTGGTCGTAATGCATTTAAAATGTGTGTTAACTTGGATCAAATGTTACGGGTAGCATAAATTGGGTGATATTTGTCCCATTCCTCCTGACAGAGCTGGTGTAACTGAGTCAGGTTTGTAGGCCTCCTTTGCTCGCACACACTTTTTCAGTTCTGCCCACACATTTTTTATAGGATTGAGGTCAGGGATTTGTGATGGCCACTCCAGTACCTTGACTTTGATGTCCTTAAGCCATTTTTCGACAACTTTGGAAGTATGCTTGGGGTCATTGTCCATTTGGAAGACCCATTTGCAACCAACCTTTAACTTCCTGAATGATGTCCTGAGATGTTGCTTCAATATATCCACATCATTTTCCTTCCTTACGAAGCCATCTATTTTGTGAAGTGCACCAGTCCCTCCTGCAGCAAAGCACCCCCGCAGCACGATGCTGCCACACCTGTGCTTCATGGTTGGGATGGTGTTCTTCGGCTTGCAAAAGTCCCCCTTTTTCCTACAAACATAACAATGGTCATTATGGCCAAACAGTTATATTTTTGTTTCATCAGACCAGAGGACATTTCTCCAAAAAGTACGATCTTTGTCCCCATGTGCAGTTGCAAACCTTAGTCTAGCTTTTTATGGTGGTTTTGGAGCAGTGGTGTCATGACGCTGCCCTTTTTGGGTACAGCGAGCACCATCCCCCTCTCTCTGCCTCCTACAACCAGGCTGCTGTGGTCAGAGAGGTCGTAAATTCCTAGGGAAGATCTCCTCATGGCCACAGTGTAGAGACGGAGTGAAGTTTCATAGAGAACAAAGGAATGTCTTCCACCTCACAGAACTTGAGGTCCGAACAACATTTATGTTCCGGGGGAAGGTATAAAAGATCGGTGAAGAATCCAGCTACAAACTGGTCCGTTTGTTACATTTTAGTGAGGCTCATGGGAGACGGTGCGGCCACATGACATAACGCTGTTTATATAATAGCCTCAGATATGAGGTTTACATCTAATTGCTGTATAAGATGAATGAGTGAGAATGATACTGTTTGTAAAATTGTGTAATGTGATTTTGTACTTTTTAATGAAGGAAACTCCAATTCCCTTTTGAATTGAACTAAATCAGAGAACCGCCCATGAGCCCAGTTAAGGTCGGGCATCCTGGGACAGCCCCTTTTCTGCAATTCCGAATAAAATCCCAACCTTGAGAATTCCTCAACAGACCATGTTTTTCTCCATTACGAGAGGACAAAGGTTACAGACCATGTTTTCTCTCCATCACAAGAGGACAAAGGGTGCAGACCATTGCTGAATCTTTTAACCATACCACGTGGTTAAACTTTTTGATTATCGGTACTGACAGAATAAGAACAAGTCTTTGATATTAATTACTAGTCTGCAGCTAGGAATTCGGTATCATTGAACGTGAAGAACGACAACCGCCGAGACATCCATTCTACAACAACATGAACAAATGTCAATCTGAACTTTCATAGCTACTGTTTACAGGCCTCCTGGGCCATATACGGTGTTCCTCATTGAGTTCCCTGAATTCCTATCGGACCTTGTAGTTATAACAGATAATATTCTAATTTTTGTTGACTTTAATATTCACAGACCCACTCCAAAAGGCTTTCGGCGCCATCATCGACTCAGTGGGTTTTGTCCAACATGTCTCTGGACCTGCTCACTGTCACAGTCATACTCTGGACCTAGTTTTGTCCCATGAAATAAATGTTGTGGATCGTGACGTTTTTTTCTCATAATTCTGGACTATCGGACCACCATTTTATTACGTTTCCAATTGCAACAAATAATCTGCTCAGACCCAAACCAAGGAGCATCAAAAGTCGTGCTATAAATTCCTAGACAAAACAAAGATTCCTTGATGCCCTTCCAGACTCCCTCTGCCTACCCAAGGACATCAGAGGACAAAAATCAGTTAACTGATTAACCACCTAACTGAAGAACACAATTTAAATTTGCGCAATACCCTAGATGCAGTTGCACCCCTAAAAACAAAAAAAAATTGTCATCAGCAACTAGCTCTCTGGTATACAGAAAATACCCGAGCTCTGAAGCAAGCTTCCAGAAGATTGGAACGGAAATGGCGCCACACCAAACTGGAAGTCATCCGACTAGCTTGGAAATACCCTTGCATCATCGAAGAGTCCTCACTGCTGCTCGATCATCCTATTTTTCCAACTTAATTGAGGAAAATAAGAACAATCCAAAAATGTATTTTTGATTCTGTCACAAAGCTAACTAAAAAGCAGCATTCCCCAAGTGAGGATGGCTTTCACTTCAGCAGTAATAAATTCATGAACTTCTTTGAGGAAAGGATGATGATCATTAGAAAGCAAATCACTGACTCGTCTTTAAATCTGCATATTCCTTCAAAGCTCAGTTGTCCTGAGTCTGCACAACTCTGCCAGGACCTAGGATCAAGAGAGACACTAAAGTGTTTTAGTACTATATCTCTTGACACAATGATGAAAATAATCATGGCCTCTAAACCTTCAAGCTGCATATTGGACCCTATTCCAACTAAACTACTGAAATAATGGCCCTCCTATATGAGCATACATGTAATAAATGGCACTCTATCCACCAGATGTGTACCAAACTCACTAAAAGTGGCAGTAAATAAAGCCTCTCTTGAAAAAGCCAAACCTTGACCCAGAAAATATAAAGAACTATCTGCCTAAATCGAATCTTCCATTCCTCTCAAATATTTTAGAAAAAGCTGTTGCACTGCAACTCACTGCCTTCCTGAAGACAAGCAATGTATACGAAATGCTTCAGTCTGGTTTTAGACCCCATCATAGCACTGAGACTGCACTTGTGTGGGTGGTAAATTACCTTTTAATGGCATTAGACGGAGGCTCTGCATCTGTCCTCGTGCTCCTAGACCTTAGTGCTGCTTTTGATACCATCGATCACCACATTCTTTTGGAGAGATTGGAAACCCAAATTGGTCTACACGGACAAGTTTTGGCCTGGTTTAGATCTTATCTGTTGTAAAGATATAAGTTTGTCTCTGTGAATGGTTTGTCCTCTGACAAATCAACTGTAAATTTCAGTGTTCCTCAAGGTTCCGTTTTAGGACAACTATTGTTTTCACTATATATTTTACCTCTTGGTGATGTCATTTGAAAACATAATGTTAACTTTCACTGCTATGCGGATGACACCTGTGTTTCAGACAAGGAAGTGGATGACTGCAAACTTTCTACTTTTAAACTTGGACAAAACAGACATGCTTGTTCTTGGTCCCAAGAAACAAAGAGATCTTCTGTTGAATCTGACAATTAATCTAAATGGTTGTACAGTCGTCTCAAATAAAACTGTGAAGGACCTCTGCGTTACTCTGGAACCTGATCTCTCTTTTGAAGAACACATCAAGACTGTTTCAAGGATAGCTTTTTTTCATCTATGTAACATTGCAGAAATCAGAAACTTTCTGTCCAAAAAATTATGCAGAAAATTGTATCCATGCTTTTGTTACTTCTAGGTTAGACTACTGCAATGCTCTACTTTCCGGCTACTCGGATAAAGCACTAAATAAACTTCAGTTAGTGCTAAATACGGCTGCTAGAATCCTGACTAGCACAAGACGCAGGCCTCCTAATTGTCCCTAGAATTTCTAAGCAAACAGCTGGAGACAGGGCTTTCTCCTATAGAGCTCCATTTTTATGGAATGGTCTGCCTACCCATGTGAGAGACGCAAGTTCGTTCTCAACCTTTAAGTCTTTACTGAAGACTCATCTCTTCAGTGGGTCATATGATTGAGTGTTGTCTGGCCCAGGAGTGTGAAGGTGAACGGAAAGGCTCTGGAGCAACGAACAGCACTTGCTGTCTCTGCCTGGCTTGTTCCCATCTCTCCACTGGGATTCTCTGTCTCTAACCCTATTACAGGGGCTGAGTCACTGGCTTACTGGTGCTCTTTCATGCCATCCCTAGGAGGGGTGTGTCACTTGAGCCCCCCCTTGGGTTGTGCCGTGGCGGAGATCTTCGTGGGCTACACTCAGCCTTGTCTCAGGATGGTAAGTTGGTGGTTGAAGATATCCCTCTAGTGGTGTGGTGGCTGTTTGTTAGTTCAAAAACTTGCAAAAGTGAGACGTCGACTACATTACGACACAATCAGCAAGCTGTAGGTATGTTTTTTCTGGAAAACATGAATTTGTATGAAAATACGACTTCAGTTTTTCTGAAATTTGTTAAATCCAAACGCAACTTGTAAACAATATGGCTCTTAAGGGCAATGTTCCTGCATTTGCAGAGATTGCATTCACAGTTAACAGGGTTGGGGAGTAACTGATTACATGTAATCAGTAACATATAATCTGAATACAAAAAAATGAACTGTAATCAAATAAAATACAATTTTTAATTTGTCACGTTTAGACTTTAACGTGAAAGGCTTACTTACAAGCCCTTAACCAACAATGCAGTTTTAAGAAAATACAGTTAAGAAAATATTTACTAAATAAACTCAAATATATATATATATATATGCTGGCCTTCTAGGCAGAGTTCCTCTGTCCAGTGTCTGTGTTCTTTTGCCCATCTTAACCTTTTTCCTTTTATTGGCCAGTCTGAGATATGGCTTTTTCTTTGCAACTCTGCCTAGAAGGTCAGCATCCCGGAGTCGCCTCTTCACAGTTGACGTTGAGACCGAAGTTCTGCGGGTACTATTTACTGAAGCTGCCAGTTGAAATTACTGCCCTCCTAGAGCTGCCCATCAACTGTAAGTGCTGTCTTTGTGTAGTGGAAACATCTAGGAGCAACACCGGCTTAGCCGTTAAGTGGTAGGCCACACAAGCTCACAAAATGGGACTGCCGGGGCTTGAAGCGCGTAAAAATGTCTGTTTTGGTTGCAACACTCACTAACAAGTTCCAAACTGCTTCTGGAAGCAACGCCAGCACAATAACTGTTCATCGGCCGATGAACGGATAACCATGCACAAAGCGAGGTTCAAGATCGGTATGGAAGAACTTGACTGGCTTGCACAGGGCCCTGACCTCAACCCTGTCAAACACCTTTGGGATGAATTGGAATGCAGACTGTGAGCCAGGCCTAGCCGCCCAACATCAGTGCCTGACCTCACTAATGTTGTTGTGGTTGAATGGAAGTAAGTCCACCCAGCAATTGTCCAACATCTTTACTAGATGCTGTTCTTCCACTAACCTCATTGCAACTCCCCTCCAAGTCTCCGACCACTACCTTGTATCCTTTTCCCTCTCGCTCTCATCTAACACCTCCCACACTGCCCCTACTCGGATGGTATCGCGCCGTCCCAACCTTCGCTCTCTCTCCCCCGCTACTCTCTCCTCTTCCATCCTATCATCTCTTCCCTCTGCTCATACCTTCTCCAACATATCTCCTGATTCTGCCTCCTCAACCCTCCTCTCCTCCCTTTCTGCATCCTTTGACTCTCTATGTCCCCTATCCTCCAGGCCGGCTCGGTCCTCCCCTCCCGCCCCGTGGCTCGACGACTCATTGCGAGCTCACAGAACAGGGCTCCGGGCAGCTGAGCGGAAATGGAGGAAAACTCGCCTCCCTGCGGACCTGGCATCCTTTCACTCCCTCCTCTCTACATTTTCCTCCTCTGTCTCTGCTGCTAAAGCCATTTTCTACCACTCTAAATTCCAAGCATCTGCCTCTAACCCTAGGAAGCTCTTTGCCACCTTCTCCTCCCTCCTGAATCCTCCTCCCCTCCCCCCCCCCTCCCTCTCTGCAGATGACTTCGTCAACCATTTTGAAAAGAAGGTCGACGACATCCGATCCTCGTTTGCTAAGTCAGACGGCACCGCTGGTTCTGCTCACACTACCCTACCCTGTGCTCTGACCTCTTTCTCCCCTCTCTCTCCAGATGAAATCTCGCGTCTTGTGACGGCCGGCCGCCCAACAACCTGCCCGCTTGACCCTATCCCCTCCTCTCTTCTCCAGACCATTTCCGGAGCCCTTCTCCCTTACCTCACCTCGCTCATCAACTCATCCCTGACCGCTGGCTACGTCCCTTCCGTCCTCAAGAGAGCGAGAGTTGCACCCCTTCTGAAAGAACCTACACTCAATCCCTCCGATGTCAACAACTACAGACCAGTATCCCTTCTTTCTTTTCTCTCCAAAACTCTTGAACGTGCCGTCCTTGGCCAGCTCTCCCGCTATCTCTCTCTGAATGACCTTCTTGATCCAAATCAGTCAGGTTTCAAGACTAGTCATTCAACTGAGACTGCTCTTCTCTGTATCACAGAGGCGCTCCGCACCGCTAAAGCTAACTCTCTCTCCTCTGCTCTCATCCTTCTAGACCTATCGGCTGCCTTCGATACTGTGAACCATCAGATCCTCCTCTCCACCCTCTCCGAGTTGGGCATCTCCGGCGCGGCCCACGCTTGGATTGCGTCCTACCTGACAGGTCGCTCCTACCAGGTGGCGTGGCGAGAATCTGTCTCCTCACCACGCGCTCTCACCACTGGTGTCCCCCAGGGCTCTGTTCTAGGCCCTCTCCTATTCACGCAATACACCAAGTCACTTGGCTCTGTCATAACCTCACATGGTCTCTCCTATCATTGCTATGCAGACGACACACAATTAATCTTCTCCTTTCCCCCTTCTGATGACCAGGTGGCGAATCGCATCTCTGCATGTCTGGCAGACATATCAGTGTGGATGACGGATCACCACCTCAAGCTGAACCTCGGCAAGACGGAGCTGCTCTTCCTCCCGGGAAGGACTGCCCGTTCCATGATCTCGCCATCACGGTTGACAACTCCATTGTGTCCTCCTCCCAGAGCGCTAAGAACCTTGGCGTGATCCTGGACAACACCCTGTCGTTCTCAACTAACATCAAGGCGGTGGCCCGTTCCTGTAGGTTCATGCTCTACAACATCCGCAGAGTACGACCCTGCCTCACACAGGAAGCGGCGCAGGTCCTAATCCAGGCACTTGTCATCTCCCGTCTGGACTACTGCAACTCGCTGTTGGCTGGGCTCCCTGCCTGTGCCATTAAACCCCTACAACTCATCCAGAACGCCGCAGCCCGTCTGGTGTTCAACCTTCCCAAGTTCTCTCACGTCACCCCGCTCCTCCGCTCTCTCCACTGGCTTCCAGTTGAAGCTCGCATCCGCTACAAGACCATGGTGCTTGCCTACGGAGCTGTGAGGGGAACGGCACCTCAGTACCTCCAGGCTCTGATCAGGCCCTACACCCAAACAAGGGCACTGCGTTCATCCACCTCTGGCCTGCTCGCCTCCCTACCACTGAGGAAGTACAGTTCCCGCTCAGCCCAGTCAAAACTGTTCTCTGCTCTGGCCCCCCAATGGTGATTTAGATGCAAGTGGCTGTTCCACTGGATGTCATAAGGTGTATGCACCAATTTGTAAGTCGCTCTGGATAAGAGCGTCTGCTAAATGACTTAAATGTAAATGTAAATCGGCAGTGTATCAAATACTTTATCTCCCCACTGTATATGAATATATATATTTACCCCAAAAATATATGTGGGAAATGATGCAAGAAATTACATTGATGGAAGCAACATTCTTTCCGCAATATTAAGCTGATCTACCTGATGGAGACATTGGACAGTCTGGTGTAGATGGAGACATTAGTCAGTCTGGTGTAGATGGAGCCAATAGACAGTCTGGTGTAATGGAGACATTAGACAGTCTGGTGTAGATGGAGACATTAGACAGTCTGGTGTAGATGGAGACATTAGACAGTCTGGTGTAGATGGAGACATTAGTCAGTCTGGTGTAGATGGAGACATTAGTCAGTCTGGTGTAGATGGAGACATTAGTCAGTCTGGTGTAGATGGAGACATTAGTCAGTCTGGTGTAGATGGAGACATTAGACAGTCTGGTGTAGAGGGAGACATTAGACAGTCTGGTGTAGATGGAGCCAATAGACAGTCTGGTGTAATGGAGACATTAGACAGTCTGGTGTAGATGGAGACATTAGACAGTCTGGTGTAGATGGAGACATTAGACAGTCTGGTGTAGATGGAGACATTAGTCAGTCTGGTGTAGATGGAGACATTAGACAGTCTGGTGTAGATGGAGACATTAGTCAGTCAGTCTGGTGTAGATGGAGACATTAGTCAGTCTGGTGTAGATGGAGACATTAGACAGTCTGGTGTAGATGGAGACATTGGGAGGATCTGGTGTAGATGGAGACATTAGACAGTCTGTGTAGTGGAGAGGGTCAGGTGTAGTGGAGACATTAGACAGTCTGGTGTAGATGGAGACATTAGACAGTCTGGTGTAGATGGAGACATTAGACAGTCTGGTGTAGATGGAGACATTAGACAGTCTGGTGTAGATGGAGACATTAGACAGTCTCTTGTAGAGGGAGACATTAGACAGTCTGGTGTAGGGGGAGACATTAGACAGTCTGGTGTAGATGGAGACATTAGACAGTCTGGTGTAGATGGAGACATTAGACAGTCTGGTGTAGATGGAGACATTAGACAGTCTGGTGTAGATGGAGACATTAGACAGTCTCTTGTAGAGGGAGACATTAGACCGTCTAGTGTAGGGGGAGACATTAGACAGTCTGGTGTAGATGGAGCCATTAGACAGTCTGGTGTAGATGGAGACATTAGACAGTCTGGTGTAGATGGAGACATTAGACAGTCTGGTGTAGATGGAGACATTAGACAGTCTGGTGAGACATTAGACAGTCAGTGGAGACATTGTGGTGTAGATGGAGACATTAGACAGTCTATGTGGTAGACAGTATGTGGTGTAGATGGAGACATTAGACAGTCTGGTGTAGATGGAGACATTAGACAGTCTGGTGTAGATGGAGACATTAGACAGTCTGGTGTAGATGGAGACATTAGACAGTCTGGTGTAGATGGAGACATTAGACAGTCTGGTGTAGATGGAGACATTAGACAGTCTGGTGTAGATGGAGACATTAGACAGTCTGTGGTGTAGATGGAGACATTAGACAGTATCTGGTGTAGATGGAGACATTAGACAGTCTGGTGTAGAGGGAGACATTAGACAGTCTGGTGTAGAGGGAGACATTAGACAGTATGTGGTGTAGATGGAGACATTAGACAGTATGTGGTGTAGAGGGAGACATTAGACAGTATGTGGTGTAGATGGAGACATTAGACAGTCTGGTGTAGAGGGAGACATTAGACAGTCTGGTGTAGAGGGAGACATTAGACAGTATGTGGTGTAGATGGAGACATTAGACAGTCTGGTGTAGATGGAGACATTAGACAGTATGTGGTGTAGAGGGAGACATTAGACAGTATGTGGTGTAGAGGGAGACATTAGACAGTATGTGGTGTAGAGGGAGACATTAGTCAGTATGTGGTGTAGATGGAGACATTAGACAGTATGTGGTGTAGAGGGAGACATTAGACAGTATGTGGTGTAGAGGGAGACATTAGACAGTATGTGGTGTAGAGGGAGACATTAGTCAGTATGTGGTGTAGAGGGAGACAAGAGACAGTATGTGGTGTAGAGGGAGACATTAGACAGTATGTGGTGTAGAGGGAGACATTAGTCAGTATGTGGTGTAGAGGGAGACATTAGACAGTATGTGGTGTAGAGGGAGACATTAGACAGTATGTGGTGTAGAGGGAGACATTAGACAGTATGTGGTGTAGAGGGAGACATTAGACAGTATGTGGTGTAGAGGGAGACATTAGACAGTATGTGGTGTAGAGGGAGACATTAGACAGTATGTGGTGTAGATGGAGACATTAGACAGTATGTGGTGTAGATGGAGACATTAGACAGTATGTGGTATAGATGGAGACATTAGACAGTATGTGGTGTAGAGGGAGACATTAGACAGTATGTGGTATAGATGGAGACATTAGACAGTATGTGGTGTAGAGGGAGACATTAGACAGTATGTGGTGTAGATGGAGACATTAGTCAGTATGTGGTGTAGAGGAGACATTAGTCAGTAGTATGGAGACATTAGACAGTATGTGGTGTAGAGGGAGACATTAGTCAGTATGTGGTGTAGAGGGAGACATTAGACAGTATGTGGTGTAGAGGAGACATTAGTCAGTATGTGGTGTAGAGGGAGACATTAGACAGTATGTGGTGTAGAGGGAGACATTAGTCAGTATGTGGTGTAGATGGAGACATTAGACAGTATGTGGTGTAGAGGGAGACATTAGACAGTATGTGGTGTAGAGGGAGACATTAGTCAGTATGTGGTGTAGATGGAGACATTAGTCAGTATGTGGTGTAGAGGGAGACATTAGTCAGTATGTGGTGTAGATGGAGACATTAGTCAGTATGTGGTGTAGATGGAGACATTAGACAGTATGTGGTGTAGATGGAGACATTAGACAGTATGTGGTGTAGAGGGAGACATTAGTCAGTATGTGGTGTAGAGGGAGACATTAGACAGTATGTGGTGTAGAGGAGACATTAGACAGTATGTGGTGTAGATGGAGACATTAGACAGTATGTGGTGTAGAGGGAGACATTAGACAGTATGTGGTGTAGATGGAGACATTAGACAGTATGTGGTGTAGATGGAGACATTAGACAGTATGTGGTGTAGAGGGAGACATTAGTCAGTATGTGGTGTAGATGGAGACATTAGACAGTATGTGGTGTAGAGGGAGACATTAGACAGTATGTGGTGTAGATGGAGACATTAGACAGTATGTGGTGTAGAGGGAGACATTAGTCAGTATGTGGTGTAGAGGGAGACATTAGTCAGTATGTGGTGTAGAGGGAGACATTAGTCAGTATGTGGTGTAGAGGGAGACATTAGTCAGTATGTGGTGTAGAGGGAGACATTAGTCAGTATGTGGTGTAGAGGGAGACATTAGTCAGTATGTGGTGTAGAGGGAGACATTAGACAGTATGTGGTGTAGAGGGAGACATTAGACAGTATGTGGTGTAGAGGGAGACATTAGTCAGTATGTGGTGTAGAGGAGACATTAGACATTAGACATTAGTCAGTATGTGGTGTAGAGGAGACATTAGTCATGTGGTGTAGAGGGAGACATTAGTCAGTATGTGGTGTAGAGGAGACATTAGTCAGTAGACATTAGACAGTATGTGGTGTAGAGGGAGACATTAGTCAGTATGTGGTGTAGAGGGAGACATTAGACAGTATGTGGTGTAGAGGAGACATTAGTCAGTATGTGGTGTAGAGGAGACATTAGTCAGTATGTGGTGTAGAGGGAGACATTAGACAGTATGTGGTGTAGAGGAGACATTAGTCAGTATGTGGTGTAGATGGAGACATTAGTCAGTATGTGGTGTAGAGGAGACATTAGACAGTATGTGGTGTAGAGGGAGACATTAGTGTATGTGGTGTGGAGACATTAGTCAGTATGTGGTGTAGAGGGAGACATTAGACAGTATGTGGTGTAGAGGAGACATTAGACAGTATGTGGTGTAGAGGGAGACATTAGACAGTATGTGGTGTAGAGGGAGACATTAGTCAGTATGTGGTGTAGAGGGAGACATTAGACAGTATGTGGTGTAGAGGGAGACATTAGTCAGTATGTGGTGTAGATGGAGACATTAGACAGTATGTGGTGTAGATGGAGACATTAGTCAGTATGTGGTGTAGAGGGAGACATTAGTCAGTATGTGGTGTAGATGGAGACATTAGTCAGGATGTGGTGTAGATGGAGACATTAGTCAGGATGTGGTGTAGATGGAGACATTAGACAGTATGTGGTGTAGATGGAGACATTAGTCAGTATGTGGTGTAGAGGAGACATTATCAGTATGTGGTGTAGAGGAGACATTAGTCAGTATGTGGTGTAGAGGGAGACATTAGTACAGTATGTGGTGTAGAGGAGACATTAGACAGTATGTGGTGTAGAGGAGACATTAGACAGTATGTGGTGCAGAGAGACATTAGACAGTATGGTGTAGATGGAGACATTAGACAGTATGTGGTGTAGATGGAGACATTGGAGACATTAGACAGTCAGTATGTGGTGTAGAGGAGACATTAGACAGTATGTGGTGTAGATGGAGACATTAGACAGTATGTGGTGTAGATGGAGACATTAGACAGTATGTGGTATAGATGGAGACATTAGACAGTATGTGGTGTAGATGGAGACATTAGACAGTATGTGGTGTAGAGGGAGACATTAGACAGTATGTGGTGTAGAGGGAGACATTAGACAGTATGTGGTGTAGAGGGAGACATTAGTCAGTATGTGGTGTAGAGGGAGACATTAGACAGTATGTGGTGTAGAGGGAGACATTAGACAGTATGTGGTGTAGAGGAGACATTAGACAGTATGTGGTGTAGAGGAGACATTAGTCAGTATGTGGTGTAGATGGAGACATTAGACAGTATGTGGTGTAGAGGGAGACATTAGACAGTATGTGGTGTAGAGGGAGACATTAGACAGTATGTGGTGTAGAGGGAGACATTAGACAGTATGTGGTGTAGATGGAGACATTAGACAGTCTGGTGTAGAGGGAGACATTAGACAGTCTGGTGTAGAGGGAGACATTAGACAGTATGTGGTGTAGATGGAGACATTAGACAGTATGTGGTGTAGAGGGAGACATTAGACAGTATGTGGTGTAGAGGGAGACATTAGACAGTATGTGGTGTAGAGGGAGACATTAGTCAGTATGTGGTGTAGAGGGAGACATTAGACAGTATGTGGTGTAGAGGGAGACATTAGACAGTATGTGGTGTAGAGGGAGACATTAGACAGTATGTGGTGTAGATGGAGACATTAGACAGTATGACAGTATGGTGTAGAGGGAGACATTAGTCAGTATGTGGTGTAGAGGAGACATTAGTCAGTATGTGGTGTAGAGGAGACATTAGTCAGTATGTGGTGTAGAGGAGACATTAGACAGTATGTGGTGGAGACATTAGAGGAGACATTAGTCAGTATGTGGTGTAGAGGAGACATTAGTCAGTATGTGTGTAGACAGAGGAGACATTAGACAGTATGTGGTGTAGGGAGACATTAGACAGTATGTGGTGTAGAGGAGACATTAGTCAGTATGTGGTGTAGATGGAGACATTAGACAGTATGTGGTGTAGAGGGAGACATTAGTCAGTATGTGGTGTAGAGGAGACATTAGACAGTATGTGGTGTAGAGGGAGACATTAGTCAGTATGTGGTGTAGACAGTATGTGGGAGACATTAGACAGTATGTGGTGTAGAGGGAGACATTAGTCAGTATGTGGTGTAGAGGGAGACATTAGTCAGTATGTGGTGTAGAGGGAGACATTAGACAGTATGTGGTGTAGAGGGAGACATTAGTCAGTATGTGGTGTAGAGGGAGACATTAGTCAGTATGTGGTGTAGAGGGAGACATTAGACAGTATGTGGTGTAGAGGGAGACATTAGTCAGTATGTGGTGTAGAGGGAGACATTAGTCAGTATGTGGTGTAGAGGGAGACATTAGTCAGTATGTGGTGTAGAGGGAGACATTAGACAGTATGTGGTGTAGAGGGAGACATTAGACAGTATGTGGTGTAGATGGAGACATTAGACAGTATGTGGTGTAGAGGAGACATTAGACAGTATGTGTGGTGTAGAGGAGACATTAGACAGTATGTGGTGTAGAGGAGACATTAGTCAGTATGTGGTGTAGAGGAGACATTAGACAGTATGTGGTGTAGAGGAGACATTAGACAGTATGTGGTGTAGAGGAGACATTATGACAGTATGTGGTGTAGATGGAGACATTAGACAGTATGTGGTGTAGAGGAGACATTAGACAGTATGTGGTGTAGATGGAGACATTAGTCAGTATGTGGTGTAGAGGAGACATTAGACAGTATGTGGTGTAGATGGAGACATTAGTCAGTATGTGGTGTAGATGGAGACATTAGTCAGTATGTGGTGTAGATGGAGACATTAGACAGTATGTGGTGTAGAGGAGACATTAGTCAGTATGTGGTGTAGAGGAGACATTAGTCAGTATGTGGTGTAGAGGGAGACATTAGTCAGTATGTGGTGTAGAGGGAGACATTAGACAGTATGTGGTGTAGAGGGAGACATTAGACAGTATGTGGTGTAGAGGGAGACATTAGACAGTATGTGGTGTAGAGGGAGACATTAGACAGTATGTGGTGTAGAGGGAGACATTAGACAGTATGTGGTGTAGAGGGAGACATTAGACAGTATGTGGTGTAGAGGGAGACATTAGTCAGTATGTGGTGTAGAGGGAGACATTAGACAGTATGTGGTGTAGAGGGAGACATTAGACAGTATGTGGTGTAGATGGAGACATTAGACAGTATGTGGTGTAGAGGGAGACATTAGACAGTATGTGGTGTAGAGGGAGACATTAGACAGTATGTGGTGTAGAGGGAGACATTAGACAGTATGTGGTGTAGAGGGAGACATTAGACAGTATGTGGTGTAGAGGGAGACATTAGTCAGTATGTGGTGTAGATGGAGACATTAGTCAGGATGTGGTGTAGATGGAGACATTAGACAGTATGTGGTGTAGATGGAGACATTAGACAGTATGTGGTGTAGAGGGAGACATTAGACAGTATGTGGTGTAGAGGGAGACATTAGTCAGTATGTGGTGTAGAGGGAGACATTAGTCAGTATGTGGTGTAGAGACATTAGACAGACATTGCAGAGACAGTATATGTGGTGTAGAGGAGACATTAGTCAGTATGTGGTGTAGAGGAGACATTAGTCAGTATGTGGTGTAGAGGGAGACATTAGTCAGTATGTGGTGTAGAGGAGACATTAGTCAGTATGTGGTGTAGAGGAGACATTAGACAGTATGTGGTGTAGAGGGAGACATTAGTCAGTATGTGGTGTAGAGGGAGACATTAGTCAGTATGTGGTGTAGATGGAGACATTAGTCAGGATGTGGTGTAGATGGAGACATTAGTCAGGATGTGGTGTAGATGGAGACATTAGACAGTATGTGGTGTAGATGGAGACATTAGTCAGTATGTGGTGTAGAGGGAGACATTAGTCAGTATGTGGTGTAGAGGGAGACATTAGTCAGTATGTGGTGTAGAGGGAGACATTAGACAGTATGTGGTGTAGATGGAGACATTAGTCAGTATGTGGTGTAGAGGGAGACATTAGTCAGTATGTGGTGTAGAGGGAGACATTAGACAGTATCTGGTGTAGAAGGAGACATTAGTCAGTATGTGGTGTAGAGGAGACATTAGTCAGTATGTGGTGTAGTCAGACAGTATGTGGTGTAGATGGAGACATTAGACAGTATGTGGTGTAGAGGAGACATTAGTCAGTATGTGGTGTAGATGGAGACATTAGTCAGTATGTGGTGTAGAGGAGACATTAGTCAGTATGTGGTGTAGAGGAGACATTAGTCAGTATGTGGTGTAGATGGAGACATTAGTCAGTATGTATGGTGTAGAGGAGACATTAGACAGTATGTGGTGTAGAGGGAGACATTAGTCAGTATGTGGTGTAGAGGGAGACATTAGTCAGTATGTGGTGTAGAGGGAGACATTAGTCAGTATGTGGTGTAGAGGAGACATTAGTCAGTATGTGGTGTAGAGGAGACATTAGACAGTATGTGGTGTAGAGGAGACATTAGTCAGTATGTGGTGTAGAGGAGACATTAGACAGTATGTGGTGTAGAGGAGACATTAGTCAGTATGTGGTGTAGAGGAGACATTAGACAGTATGTGGTGTAGAGGAGACATTAGTCAGTATGTGGTGTAGAGGAGACATTAGTCAGTATGTGGTGTAGAGGAGACATTAGACAGTATGTGGTGTAGAGGAGACATTAGACAGTATGTGGTGTAGATGGAGACATTAGTCAGTATGTGGTGTAGAGGAGACATTAGACAGTATGTGGTGTAGAGGAGACATTAGACAGTATGTGGTGTAGATGGAGACATTAGACAGTATGTGGTGTAGAGGAGACATTAGTCAGTATGTGGTGTAGAGGAGACATTAGACAGTATGTGGTGTAGAGGAGACATTAGTCAGTATGTGTGGTGACATTAGACAGTATGTGGTGAGACATTAGTCAGTATGTGGTGTAGAGGGAGACATTAGACAGTATGTGGTGTAGAGGGAGACATTAGACAGTATGTGGTGTAGAGGGAGACATTAGACAGTATGTGGTGTAGAGGGAGACATTAGTCAGTATGTGGTGTAGAGGGAGACATTAGACAGTATGTGGTGTAGAGGGAGACATTAGTCAGTATGTGGTGTAGAGGGAGACATTAGACAGTATGTGGTGTAGAGGGAGACATTAGTCAGTATGTGGTGTAGAGGGAGACATTAGACAGTATGTGGTGTAGAGGGAGACATTAGTCAGTATGTGGTGTAGAGGGAGACATTAGTCAGTATGTGGTGTAGAGGGAGACATTAGTCAGTATGTGGTGTAGAGGGAGACATTAGTCAGTATGTGGTGTAGAGGGAGACATTAGTCAGTATGTGGTGTAGAGGGAGACATTAGTCAGTATGTGGTGTAGAGGGAGACATTAGACAGTATGTGGTGTAGAGGGAGACATTAGACAGTATGTGGTGTAGATGGAGACATTAGACAGTATGTGGTGTAGACATTAGTCAGGTGTAGAGGGAGACATTAGACAGTATGTGGTGTAGATGGAGACATTAGACAGTATGTGGTGTAGAGGAGACATTAGTCAGTATGTGGTGTAGAGGGAGACATTAGACAGTATGTGGTGTAGATGGAGACATTAGTCAGTATGTGGTGTAGAGGAGACATTAGACAGTATGTGGTGTAGAGGAGACATTAGTCAGTATGTGGTGTAGAGGAGACATTAGACAGTATGTGGTGTAGAGGAGACATTAGTCAGTATGTGGTGTAGGGAGACATTAGTCAGTATGTGGTGTAGAGGGAGACATTAGACAGTATGTGGTGTAGAGGGAGACATTAGACAGTATGTGGTGTAGAGGAGACATTAGTCAGTATGTGGTGTAGAGGAGACATTAGACAGTATGTGGTGTAGATGGAGACATTAGTCAGTATGTGGTGTAGATGGAGACATTAGACAGTATGTGGTGTAGAGGGAGACATTAGTCAGTATGTGTGTAGAGGAGACATTAGTCAGTATGTGGTGAGAGGAGACATTAGACAGTATGTGGTGTAGATGGAGACATTAGTCAGTATGTGGTGTAGAGGAGACATTAGACAGTATGTGGTGTAGATGGAGACATTAGACAGTATGTGGTGTAGATGGAGACATTAGACAGTATGTGGTGTAGAGGAGACATTAGTCAGTATGTGGTGTAGATGGAGACATTAGACAGTATGTGGTGTAGAGGGAGACATTAGACAGTATGTGGTGTAGAGGGAGACATTAGTCAGTATGTGGTGTTGAGGGAGACATTAGACAGTATGTGGTGTAGAGGGAGACATTAGTCAGTATGTGGTGTAGAGGGAGACATTAGTCAGTATGTGGTGTAGAGGGAGACATTAGACAGTATGTGGTGTAGAGGGAGACATTAGTCAGTATGTGGTGTAGAGGGAGACATTAGACAGTATGTGGTGTAGAGGGAGACATTAGACAGTATGTGGTGTAGAGGGAGACATTAGACAGTATGTGGTGTAGAGGGAGACATTAGACAGTATGTGGTGTAGAGGGAGACATTAGACAGTATGTGGTGTAGAGGGAGACATTAGACAGTATGTGGTGTAGAGGGAGACATTAGACAGTATGTGGTGTAGAGGGAGACATTAGTCAGTATGTGGTGTAGAGGGAGACATTAGTCAGTATGTGGTGTAGAGGGAGACATTAGACAGTATGTGGTGTAGAGGGAGACATTAGACAGTATGTGGTGTAGGGAGACATTAGACAGTATGTGGTGTAGAGGGAGACATTAGACAGTATGTGGTGTAGATGGAGACATTAGACAGTATGTGGTGTAGAGGGAGACATTAGACAGTATGTGGTGTAGAGGGAGACATTAGTCAGTATGTGGTGTAGAGGAGACATTAGACAGTATGTGGTGTAGATGGAGACATTAGACAGTATGTGGTGTAGAGGAGACATTAGACAGTATGTGGTGTAGAGGAGACATTAGACAGTATGTGGTGTAGAGGAGTGTAGAGGAGACATTAGTCAGTATGTATGTGGTGTCAGAGGTGGAGACATTAGACAGTATGTGGTGTAGAGGAGACATTAGACAGTATGTGGTGTAGAGGAGACATTAGACAGTATGTGGTGTAGAGGGAGACATTAGTCAGTATGTGGTGTAGAGGGAGACATTAGACAGTATGTGGTGTAGAGGAGACATTAGTCAGTATGTGGTGTAGAGGAGACATTAGACAGTATGTGGTGTAGAGGGAGACATTAGACAGTATGTGGTGTAGAGGAGAGACAGTATGTGGTGTAGAGGGAGACATTAGTCAGTATGTGGTGTAGAGGGAGACATTAGTCAGTATGTGGTGTAGAGGGAGACATTAGTCAGTATGTGGTGTAGAGGGAGACATTAGTCAGTATGTGGTGTAGAGGGAGACATTAGTCAGTATGTGGTGTAGAGGGAGACATTAGTCAGTATGTGGTGTAGAGGGAGACATTAGTCAGTATGTGGTGTAGAGGGAGACATTAGTCAGTATGTGGTGTAGAGGGAGACATTAGTCAGTATGTGGTGTAGAGGGAGACATTAGTCAGTATGTGGTGTAGAGGGAGACATTAGTCAGTATGTGGTGTAGTAGGAGACATTAGTCAGTATGTGGTGTAGAGGGAGACATTAGTCAGTATGTGGTGTAGATGGAGACATTAGTCAGTATGTGGTGTAGAGGGAGACATTAGTCAGTATGTGGTGTAGAGGGAGACATTAGTCAGTATGTGGTGTAGAGGGAGACATTAGTCAGTATGTGGTGTAGAGGGAGACATTAGTCAGTATGTGGTGTAGAGGGAGACATTAGTCAGTATGTGGTGTAGAGGGAGACATTAGACAGTATGTGGTGTAGAGGGAGACATTAGACAGTATGTGGTGTAGGGAGACATTAGACAGTATGTGGTGTAGAGGGAGACATTAGACAGTATGTGGTGTAGAGGGAGACATTAGACAGTATGTGGTGTAGAGGAGACATTAGTCAGTATGTGGTGTAGAGGAGACATTAGTCAGTATGTGGTGTAGAGGAGACATTAGTCAGTATGTGGTGTAGAGGAGACATTAGACAGTATGTGGACATTAGTCAGTATGTGGTGTAGGGAGACATTAGACAGTATGTGGTGTAGAGGGAGACATTAGACAGTATGTGGTGTAGAGGAGACATTAGACAGTATGTGGTGTAGAGGAGACATTAGACAGTATGTGGTGTAGAGGGAGACATTAGACAGTATGTGGTGTAGAGAGGAGACATTAGTCAGTATGTGGTGTAGAGGAGACATTAGACAGTATGTGGTGTAGAGGAGACATTAGTCAGTATGTGGTGTAGAGGAGACATTAGACAGTATGTGGTGTAGAGGAGACATTAGACAGTATAGAGGGGAGACATTAGTCAGTATGTGGTGTAGGGAGACATTAGTCAGTATGTGGTGTAGAGGAGACATTAGTCAGTATGTGGTGTAGAGGAGACATTAGTCAGTATGTGGTGTAGAGGAGACATTAGTCAGTATGTGGTGTAGAGGGAGACATTAGTCAGTATGTGGTGTAGAGGGAGACATTAGTCAGTATGTGGTGTAGAGGGAGACATTAGTCAGTATGTGGTGTAGAGGGAGACATTAGTCAGTATGTGGTGTAGAGGGAGACATTAGACAGTATGTGGTGTAGAGGGAGACATTAGACAGTATGTGGTGTAGAGGGAGACATTAGACAGTATGTGGTGTAGAGGGAGACATTAGTCAGTATGTGGTGTAGAGGGAGACATTAGACAGTATGTGGTGTAGAGGGAGACATTAGACATTATGTGGTGTAGAGGGAGACATTGGTCAGTATGTGGTGTAGATGGAGACATTAGTCAGTATGTGGTGTAGAGGGAGACATTGGTCAGTATGTGGTGTAGAGGGAGACATTGGTCAGTATGTGGTGTTGTGGTGTAGAATTTGACATTCGAGAAACACGTCTAATTCTGTCTGTAAGAACTAGTTGACTTATGACCAGGGCCCATAGGGCAAAAGGAGTGCAGTATATAGGGAATAGGGTACAATATGGTGCCATTTTGAACACGTCTATCGACATTTCAAGGGGAGACAGACAATACATATTTTGCATTCGCTATGAATGTCATACAATCTGTGATGTTATCCAATAGGAAAAGTACTTTGTGTGTGTGTGTCACAAATTTGTTATTTATTATTTATTTTTTATTTCATCTTTATTTAACCAGGTAGGCTAGTTGAGGACAAGTTCTCATTTACAACTGTGACCTGGCCAAGATAAAGCATAGCAGTGTGAACAGACAACACAGAGTTACATATGGAGTAAACAATAAACAAGTCAATAACACAGTAGAAAAAAAGAAAATATATACATTGTGTATATACATTGTGTGCAAAAGGCATGAGGAGGTAGGGGAATAATTACAATTTTGCAGATTAACACTGGAGTGATAAATGATCAGATGGTCATGTGCAAGTAGAGATACTGGTGTGCAAAAGAGCAGAAAAGTAAATAAATAAAAACAGTATGGGGAGGAGGTAGGTAAAAATAGGTGGGCTATTTGGCCTGCGGTTAGCTCAGATAGCAGATGTTTAAAGTTGGTGAGGGAGATAAAAGTCTCCAACTTCAACGATTTTTGCAATTCGTTCCAGTCACAGGCAGCAGAGAACTGGAAGGAAAGGCGGCCAAATGAGGTGTTTCGCTTTAGGGATGACCAGTGCTACGGGTGGGTGTTGCCATCGTGACCAGTGAACTGAGATAAGGCGGAGCTTTACCTAGCATGGACTTGTAGTGACAAAGGAGGTATCAGAGGTATGAAGAGTGGAACTAGAGGGTCCATTGTAAACTAAAACAATGATAACTAACCTGATCAACAGTATACAAGGCATATTGACATTTGAGAGAGACATACAGTGAGGCATACAGTAATAAAGTAATCACAGGTGTTGTTTGGGAGAGCTAACACAACAACAGCTAATCAGCTAACACAACAACAGCTAATCAGCTAACACAACAACATCTAATCAGCTAACACAACAACAGCTAATCAGCTAACACAACAACATCTAATCAGCTAAACACAACAGCAATCAGCTAATCAGCAGCACAACAACACAACAACAGCTAATCAGCTAGCACAACAACACAACAACAGCGAATCAGCTAGCACAACAACACAACAACAGCTAATCAGCTAGCACAACAACACAACAACAGCGAATCAGCTAACACAACAACAGCTAATCAGCTAACACAACAACAGCTAATCAGCTAACACAACAACACAACAACAGCTAATCAGCTAACACAACAACAGCTAATCAGCTACACAACAACACGAATCAGCTAACACAACAACATCTAATCAGCTAGCACAACAACATCTAATCAGCTAACACAACACACAACAACAGCTAATCAGCTAACACAACAACAGCTAATCAGCTAGCACAACAACACAACAACAGCTAATCAGCTAACACAACAACAGCTAATCAGCTAACACAACAACAGCTAATCAGCTAACACAACAACAGCTAATCAGCTAACACAACAACAGCTAATCAGCTAACACAACAACAGCTAATCAGCTAGCACAACAACACAACAACAGCTAATCAGCTAACACAACAACAGCTAATCAGCTAACACAACAACAGCTAATCAGCTAACACAACAACAGCTAATCAGCTAACACAACAACAGCTAATCAGCTAACACAACAACACAACAACAGCTAATCAGCTAACACAACAACAGCTAATCAGCTAACACAACAACAGCTAATCAGCTAACACAACAACAGCTAATCAGCTAACACAACAACAGCTAATCAGCTAACACAACAACACAACAACAGCTAACAGCAGCTAAATAACACAACAACACAACAACAGCTAACAAACAACAACAGCTAATCAGCTAACACAACAACAGCTAATCAGCTAACACAACAACAGCTAATCAGCTAACACAACAACATCTAATCAGCTAACACAACAACACAACAACAGCTAAAGCTAACACAACAACAGCTAATCAGCTAACACAACAACAGCTAATCAGCTAACAACACAACAACAGCTAATCAGCTAACAAAACAACAGCTAATCAGCTAACACAACAACAGCTAATCAGCTAACAAAACAACAGCTAATCAGCTAACACAACAACAGCTAATCAGCTAACACAACAACAGCTAATCAGCTAACACAACAACACAACAACAGCTAATCAGCTAACACAACAACAGCTAATCAGCTAACACAACAACAGCTAATCAGCTAACAAAACAACAGCTAATCAGCTAACACAACAACAGCTAATCAGCTAACAAAACAACAGCTAATCAGCTAACAAAACAACAGCGAATCAGCTACCACAACAACAGCTAATCAGCTAACACAATAACAGCAGGTAAAATGGCGACATAATTTAAGGTCTTGAAAGGCGTCTAAATCTGTTGCAGTGTTTCCTGACCCTTTGCTTGGGGACTAATAACTGTTTCACATGTTGTAACACTAACATTAAATATGGTGAAATGGTCCTGTTTGTATAGAGTTAGGAAACAGAATTATTATATTTATATTTTTTATTCATAGGCTCAATCCAGCCGAACTCGCCATTCCACACAGAGTATGCTGCCACCATGAGCCCAGTCGCAAAGGCCATCAACATCCTGTAGGCTGAAACCGATGTCCATATGGGTTGGCTACTACCAACTATCAACCTGCTGATCACAAAACTTGACCCAATGTAAGCCTCTGGTGGATGCGCAATAACTGGGACTGAAGATGCGCTTCAGCCACATGTTTCACGACCCTGAGCTGATAGCAGCTGCAATCCTTCTCCCCAAATTCAAAACAACATGAACAGAGGATGACGTCACCGTCAGAATGGGTAAGATAACGTGGTTAATTAACAGTATTTTATTATTCATAAACAACTGTGTATAGTGTACATTTTTAACACTTCCTAGATTTGAGAACCACCCACTTAAACTACAATCCTGACTTTGTGGTTCAGTCCAATGGGTAGCCCGGATGCTTGGTTTATATACAGTAGATGGGGGATGGGGATGGGTTAATGTAGGCTCATAACTGCATGATTTCTATTGTCATCTTCCTTGTATTTCAGGAATGCACTACATCAAGAACCAGCTGGAAGAACCCTTGCTACAGCTAGGTGATGATGGCATCAGTTCAGAAAAGCTCAAAACAAATACAAGGTCTGGCTGTTTTGCTTTTTGGATTTACGGCTCTTACGTTTCATACTTTTACATTTGATACTTAAATCCATCCACCACTACTTAATATAAAGAATTTATTGTATGACATTTACTTGTACTTTTTTACCTTCATGATGATTGAGTACTTTTTACACCACTGTACAAACAGTTGATGTCGGAAGTTTACATACACCTTAGCTAAATACATGTAGACTCAGTTTTGTACAATTCCTGACATTTAAACCTAGTAAAAATTCCCTGTCTGTCAGTTAGGATCACCACTTTATATTTAAGAATGTGAAATGTCAGAATAATATCATAGTGATTTATTTCAGCTTTTATTTATTTCATCATATTCCCAGTGGGTCAGATGTTTACATACACTCAATTAGTATTTGGTAGCTTTGCCTTTAAATGGTTTAACTTGGGTCAAACGTTTTGGGTAATCTTCCACAAGCTTCCCACAATAGCCACTTTAACTATGCCACTTTGTTTACATACTCATCTCATATGTATATACTGTCACTCTAACTATGCCACTTTGTTTACATACTCATCTCTGTACTCGCTACCATCTACTGTAGAGCCTATGCTGCTCTGTACCATCACTCATTCATATATCTTTATGTACATATTCTTTATCCCCTTACACTGTGTATAAGACAGTAGTTTTGGAATTGTTAGTTAGATTACTTGTTGGTTATTACTGCATTGTCGGAACTAGAAGCACAAGCATTTCGCTACACTCGCATTAACATCTGCTAACCATGTGTATGTGACAAATACATTTTGATTTGATTTTATTTGATACATTGGGTGAGTTTTGACCTATTCCTCCTGACAGAGCTGGTGTAACTGAGTCAGGTTTTTAGGCCTCCTTGCTCGCACACGCTTTTTCTGTTCTGCCCACAAAATGTCTATAGGATTGAGGTCAGGGCTTTGTGATGACCACTCCAATACCTTGACTTTGTTGTACTTAAGCCATTTTGCCACAACTTTGGAAGTATGCTTGGGGTCATTGTCCATTTGGAAGACACATTTGCGACCGAGCTTTAACTTCCTGACTGACGTCTTGAGATGTTGCTTCAATATATCCACATCATTTTGCCTCCTTATGAAGCCATCTATTTTGTGATGTGCACCAGTCCCTCCTGCAGCAAAGCACCCCACAACATGATGCTGTCACCCCCGTGCTTCATGGTTGGGATGGTGTTCTTCAGCTTGCAAGCCTCCCCATTTTACCTCCAAACATAATGATGGTCATTATGGCCAAACAGTTCTATTTCTGTTTCATCAGACCAGAGGACATTTCTCCAAAAAGTACGATCTCTGTCCCCATGTGAAGTTGCAAACCAGTCTGGCTTTTTTACGCCGGTTTTGGAGCAGTGGCTTCTTCCTTGCTGAGCGGCCTTTCAGGTTATGTCGATATAGGACTCGGTTTACTGTGGATATAGATACTTTTCTACCTGTTTCCTCCAGCATCTTCACAAGGTCCTTTGCTGTTGATCTGGGATTGATTTGCACTTTTTGCACCAAAGTATGTTAATCTCTAGGAGACAGAACGTGTCTCCGTCCTGAGGGGTATGACGGCTGCCTGGTCCCATAGTACTTATACTTGCGTACTATTGTTTGTACAGATGAACGTGGTAACTTCAGGCATTTGGAAATTGCTCCCAAGGATGAACCAGAGGTCTTGGCTGATTTCTTTTGATTTTCCCATGATGTCAAGCAAAGAAACACTTAGTTTGAAGGTAGGCCTTGAAATACATCTATAGGTAACCCTCCAATTGACTCAAATTATGTAAATTAGCCTATCAGAAGGTTCTAAAGCCATTACACTTTCTGGCAGTTTCCAAGCTGTTCAAAGGCAGTCACTGTGTGTATGTAAACTTCTGACCCACTGGAATTGTGATACAGTGTGAATTATAAGGTAAATAATCTGTCTGTAAACAATTGTTGGAAAAAGTACTTGTGTCATGCACAAAGTAGATGTCCTAACTGATTTGCCAAAAATATAGTTTTTTAACAAGAAATTTGTGGATTGGTTGAAAAACATATTTTAATGAATCTAACCTAAGTGAATGTAAACTTCCGACTTCAACTGTACCTATGTGAGAGTTGATTCTCGGCCCTCACTAGCATGAAACTAAATACAGGCACAGACTGAGACTCTCTCCAATACAACCCAACATTACAGAGTTATGTGCATCCTTTCACCCTTCTCATTAACCTGTGGTGAGTTATTCACAATTTTCGAAGAACAAATAAAGCTTTATATGTAAGGTGGTTAAATGAAGAGCAAAACTATTGATTATTATTATTCTATTATTTGTGCCCTGGTCCTATAGGAGCTCTTTGTCACTTCCCAATGAGCCGGGTTGTGACAAAAACACACTCATTCTTATGTTTAATAAATGTATCGTATAGTGCGTGTGTGGGAAGCTTACAATGATGGTAAAAAAAAAAAATTTGAGTGTGCGCTGACCCTGGTGCTAGAGGGGGTACAGCTGGAGGTTGAATGTTTGAAGGGGTACAGCTGGAGGTTGAATGTTTGAAGGGGTACAGCTGGAGGTTGAATGTTTGATGGGGTACAGCTGGAGGTTGAATGTTTGAAGGGGTACAGCTGGAGGTTGAATGTTTGAAGGGGTACAGCTGGAGGTTGAATGTTTGATGGGGTACAGCTGGAGGTTGAATGTTTGAAGGGGTACAGCTGGAGGTTGAATGTTTTTTTTTTTTTTTTTTTTTTGACCTTTATTTAACCAGGCAAGTCAGTTGAACACATTCTTATTTTCAATGACAGCCTGGGAACAGCTGGAGGTTGAATGTTTGAAGGGGCACAGCTGACAGATTTGTACCTTGTTTGCTGGGGTTTGAACAGCTTCCGGTTACTAGTCCAACGCTCTAGCCAGCTGGAGGCTGCCGTTTGATGGGGTACAGCTGGAGGTTGAATGTTTGAAGGGGTACAGCTGGAGGTTGAATGTTTGAAGGGGTACAGCTGGAGGTTGAATGTTTGAAGGGGTACAGCTGGAGGTTGAATGTTTGATGGGGTACAGCTGGAGGTTGAATGTTTGAAGGGGTACAGCTGGAGGTTGAATGTTTGATGGGGTACAGCTGGAGGTTGAATGTTTGAAGGGGTACAGCTGGAGGTTGAATGTTTGATGGGGTACAGCTGGAGGTTGAATGTTTGAAGGGGTACAGCTGGAGGTTGAATGTTTGAAGGTACAAGACAACAAAAACTTTGGAAACCGCTGGCTTAAAATAAAGAACTTGAAATGATTTATGCTTATATTTTAACTTTTCATACTTAAGTACATTTTAGCAATTCCATTTACTTTTGACACTAACGTTTATTTAAAACCAAATACTTTTAGACTTTTACTCAAGTAGTATTTTACTGTGAGACTGATTACCTCTCCCTGCATTGTACTTGATAGAATGAAGAGGTACACAGGAGTGAAGAAGAAGTTCAATGTAAAAGTGTAAAATGCAGAAAAGACTGATAGATTGAAGATAAATGTTGACTTCATGACACATAAGGTTGATACCGTGAAGACAAAGTGAAATGAATAAGTTATATTTACAGATGTAGGATCTTCATTTGACCAAAATTAATATAATTGTGTGTTAGTGCGAGTTTTGTGTGAATTTATGTGAATCTCGAACTTCATCTGCATTGTCAGCAACAATAGTGTGATCAAATTAAATTCGGACATCTGTAAAAAAAAAAAAAAAAAAAAGGCAAGCCAGTTAAATTAAGAAAAAAATATGTTTTACAATGACAGCCTACCAGGGAACAGTGGGTTAACTGCCTGGTTCAGGGGCAGAATGACAGATTTTTACCTTGTCAGCTTGGGGATTCAATCCAGCAACCTTTTGATTACTGGCCCAATGCTCTAACCACTATCTGCTGCCCCAGGTAAGGGGAGAACAGAAGTGAACAGCAGTGAAGAAAATAAGGGGAAAGAAGGCTATGGATAAATGTTGTCTGCACCACCAATACGTTTCCTGTCAGAGATCACACATCTGTATGTATCATTGTTGTCTTCATGATGCATATGTCTCCTCTAACGGAGCGTTACAGTGGTTAACGGCCTGTAAATGGTCTGAATTTAGCAGCATGTGCACGCAAGCACGAAGCCAGCACACACACACAGACACACACACATACACATAGAGGAACATACACAGAGACACACGTACACTAAATTATGATACTTTATGTGTACATGCCGACCTGCAACCTCTTCCCCGCCTTAGCTAAACCCCTCCCCCTCTAGCGAAACCTCTTTCCCCTCTAGCTCCTTCCCCCTCTAGCTAAACCCCTTCTCCCTCTAGCTAAACCCCTTCCCCCTCTAGCTCCTTCCCCTCTAGCTAAACCCCTTCCCCCTCTAGCTAAACCCCCTCTCCCTCTAGCTAAACCCCTTCCCCCTCTAGCTCCTTACCCCTCTAGCTAAACCCCTTCTCCCTCTGGCTAAACCCCTTCTTCCTATAGCTAAACCCCTTCCCCCTCCAGCTGCTTCCCCCTCCAGCTAAACCCCTTCCCCCTCTAGCTCCTTACCCCTCTAGCTAAACCCCTTCTCCCTCTGGCTAAACCCCTTCTTCCTATAGCTAAACCCCTTCCCCCTCTAGTTCCTTCCTCCTCTAGCTAAACCCCTTCCCCCTCTAGCTAAACCCCTTCCCCCCTCTAGCTCCTTCCCCCTCTAGCTAAACCCCTTCTAACCTTTAGCTCCTTCCCACTCTAGCTAAGCCCCTTCCCTCTCTAGCTCCTCCCCCTCTAGCCAAGACCCTCCCCCTCTAGCTAAGCCCCTTGCACCTCTAGCTAAGCCCTTCTCTCTCTAGCTCCTCCCCCTCTAGCCAAGACCCTCCCCCTCTAGCTATGCCCCTTTCCCCTCAATCTGAGCCCAAAGCCCCTCTAGCGAAGACCCTCTGCTCTAGCTAAACCACAGCTAAACGGATCTCTAATAAAGAAAGATACCCTGCATGGCAGATTAAAACTCAGACTGCACTTATTGGTTAATAAAACTAGCTACATTTTAATTGCACAATTCAGGTTAGTTAATGTCAGGACCCATGCACACTAAACACCATTTGCCTAGACTGTTAATCTTGTAGGCGGTGGAGGGGTAGTGGTGTGTGTGTGTGTGAGCGCATATGTGTGTGTGTGTATGTGTGTCTGTGTGGTGGTGAACATGTGACAATCAAGCCAGTAATTACCAGTGGGGATCCAGCCAAGCATGAATGGAGAGACCCAATGTCATTAGCGTGCCTACCGTCCGCCACAGGAAACCGGAGGGTTGTCATTATTTTCTGTTATTCAGGAGAAGACCAGCAAAATATGCTATAGAATGAGCAAGATATATGCATTACACACAGACAAACACACACAGACACACATCTTTGTCTTATGCCTGATGGCCCAGTGTCGCTGGAGCGTGTGTAAGACAGCTACACCTTAGTATGGTAAAAGAGACAAGGGCAAGACACTAATATGGCTTGAAGAATCACACTAAATTCATTATGGCCGCTAATGTCTCCGTGAAATTAATGATTTATCCTCAGTGGTTTTGCTAAAGGGAAGGGAGGTGATAAAGGAGAGGAGGGGATGAGAGGATTAAAGGTTTGTGAATATTTGATTGTATTGCAGTAAAAATCACAACTGCAGTTTGATGCGCTGGAGATCAAGACCAGCATGTGATAATCCATCTCATTATTCTATCCATATCAATACATCCATATCTAGCTCTATTCAATCAATCACCTTTTATCAGTGACTACTATTTTAACAGAAGAAATGTTTTAAAGGGATAGCTCAGTGATTTCACATTATTGGTATTTGTTTAAAAAAGTGTGGACTGTAGACATTCCTTGGCTATAGACTGCTTTCAAGGTAAGGAAGCAAGAGAGAGAGGGTTGGCTGGCTGGTGTCACTTGTAGGGAGAGAGGGGTAGGGGAAGAGAGAGTTGACTGGCTGGTATCGCTTGTAGAGAGAGTGAGAGTGAGAGAGAGATAGAGAGAGGGGGGGAGAGAGAGGGTTGGCTGGCTGGTATCGCTTGTAGAGAGAGAGCGATAGAGAGAGTTTTTTGTATACCATGCCAATAAAGTTCCTTGAATTTAATTGAATTGAGAGAGAGAGAGAGAGAGAGAGACTGAAAAAGAGAGACTGAAAAGGAGAGAGAGACTGAAAAAGAGAGACTGAAAAGGAGAGAGAAACTGAAAAAGAGAGATGAGAGAGAGAGACTGAAAAAGAGAGATGAGAGGGAGAGAGAGACTGAAAAAGAGAGAGAGACTGAAAAAGAGAGATGAGAGGGAGAGAGAGACTGAAAAAAGAGATGAGAGGGAGAGAGAGACTGAAAAAGAGAGATGAGAGGGAGAGAGAGACTGAAAAAGAGAGAGAGACTGAAAAAGAGAGATGAGAGGGAGAGAGAGACTGAAAAAAAGAGATGAGAGGGAGAGAGAGACTGAAAAAGAGAGATGAGAGGGAGAGAGAGGAAACATTCAAGAGATTAACCTGGAGATGTAACTGACAGTTAGACTTACAGGTTATGTCGTTGTCTTTTGTTTGAATTGTTTACGTGTCCGCTGTGCAGGGGAAATTATAATACAAGCGGAACTACGTAGCTAATACTGTTGTAACGGGGATCCTTATTGTAGCAACACACTTTTGGAGGGATGGCAATCCTGCGCTGCGTTAGCTAAGTTTTCATGTCCTCGGGTGTAGTTCATAAAGGTTGAAGAGTGTATGTTAGGATGAAGTGTGAATTCACACCAGGAATAATAAGTGTGAAGTTTGATTTCCTCCCTTCTGTAATAAGCAGCCAATGAGGTATTTTTTCCTTTATTCATGTGTTTAATCTGAACCCGTTATAACGCCGGTTAATTGGGGATAGGGCTGTCTACTGCCCCCGCTGGAGTAATTGCGTGCCCATAGTAAACATAATTTTGTTTTGTCAAAAGTTGCTAATATATGCAAATAAAAAATATTATTGAATAGAAAACACTCTAAAGCTTCTAAAACCGTTTAAATTATGTCTGTATGTAAAGCAGAACTCTCAGGGCAGTCATTCTCCCAAACTCTCTCTTGTCATCAGAAAAGTTGGCCCAACTTTGACGTCATCGCCCCCACCCTTCCCAAGCATACAGGTCTGGGAACAGTCTCTCTGTCTTCAGCGCGATCTCAGCTTTCAATGGGGCTTCTCATTGTGAGAATCGCGCGCTCACGAGAGTTTTGGCGGGCGAAAAACCTTTCGGTCACGCGAAAAAAACAGGTCACTTTTATGCACGCTCTGCTCCGGTCCTGTCTTTTTTCCAAGATCGATTATACAATGCATGCGTTTCTGTTCGTCCTCACGATTGCTGTACACCTTTATAACATCTTAAAGCTTGATTATGAACTTAGTTTGATAAGTTTAGTCGACATATAATATGTAAGTTTGACGTTTTGGTGCGCATCCACTTGACTTTTGGCTACATTTCAACCGAAATGTGTCGTGTTTGAGAACCGAAAGACACAGACTGCAAAACTAAACGCTGTTTTTGGTAAGTATAATTCCTTCCAGGTCTTCTGATGGAAGAACAGCAAAGGTAAGGGAATATTTATGTGGTAAATTTGGGTTTGTGTGGACTCCAAGATAGAGGAGCCATAATGCTACTTTTTGAGTGCCGACTCATAGTATAGCCTAGTGAACGAAACCTGTAACGTTAAAAATAAATGTAACACAGCGATTGCATTCAGAAGAAGTGTATCTAACTATATATATGTAGAACATGCATATTTAGTCAAAGTTTATGATGTGTATTCCTTGTTAGCTGACGTTATCTGCCGGATCTATCGTCATTTCTCAGGACATTTGAGTAGCATTTTTTGAACGATGCATCATTGTAAACAGAGATTTATGGATATATATAGCATATTATTGAAAAAAACATAAATGTACTGTGTAACATGTTATATTACTGTTATCTGATGAAGATTTCAAAAGGTTAGTGCATTATTTTTCTTTTAATCCTGCGTTTGTTGATTGCATATTTTTTTCAACTTGGCTATGCAAATTAGCTGTGTCTTCGGTGGTGGTTTGACATAAATATGTGCTATGTTTTCGCCGTAAAACATTTTAGAAATCTGACTTGCTGGGTAGATAAACAAGGTGTTTATCTTTTATTTGAGCCATTGGACTTGTTAATGTGTGGAGGTTAAATATTTTTAGGAATATTTTTGCGTTCCATGCGCCACCTTCCAGCTGAACGTGGGGGGGGGTGTTCCCAAATTGGAACCCTAGTCCCCTTCTGGTTAAACTGTTATGTATGTAAGCACTTCAGTGTGATACCAAGCTAATACGTCACTCGTAAGATAAGGTTGTAAGAGTGTGCCTAACTGTATCTTTCATTTACGTTATAGTTCTCACGGAAGGTGATAATTCTGACTAAAACTACAGAATAAAGCTGCCAGTTAAAATCAAGGAACGGTTGTGCTCGTGGTTACTGAAGGGAGCTACAGTGAGAACTCAATGCTCTTCACGAGCAAGAGAGAAAGAAGAATCTCATCCAGCTGTAAAACGTCTACAAGATTCCCAAATCCTGGTAGACCTTGTCATCTGCCAGATAAGAGTTTTGCACCTACCTGCAAACTAAGAAGAAAATCTCCACATAAGGAAGCATCGTGAGGCAACATAAGGTCAAGACTAACAGGAAAGTCAGACACGCAAGTACAAGTCAAGGTGTTTGAAGGTGGTCCTAGCCTTGTGAACAGCTAATAAGAGACTTTAAGATTACAAGTCGTAAGGACTGGAAATAGTTGTGTATTTCAAGACGCTGGTATTATGCATTTGCTCTTTTTATCTTAATGTATCGTTGGTATGTGTATTACTGGAAAAATGTTCTTTGATACTTACTAAAAAAAATATATATATATATATAGTTACAAAACATTAAGGGTCAGTGTACACCTATTAATTGTATTTTCACCCGTACGTTAATAGTGTAATTGTTTGGTAAGGTGTTTGTTCAAGCCTTTGTTACAAGCATTATACATGTTTATACCACGTACTAAGGTTTAAATTACAGTGAATTAGAGTATAAATTACCTACTCACTTATCCAAACCTTAGCTAGAATTGATTTGACTTGATTTAGAATGTCAGAAAGAGGTAGTTTCACTAAAGGTGATAGAGATGGGGTGGGTCAAGTTGAGCAGCTGCAGCAACACCTCGCAAACTTCGAGCCTTCATCAGAACAAACAGAACAGCAGGAAGAGGCCCAGACTGGTGTGGAGTCACTTCGGCCAGTGAATGATGATACAGACAGCTCGAACATCGTTTCAGGGTCAGCTATGAGAAGTGGAAGGCTCTGGTAAAGGAAGCAAAACTGTCACTGACAGGCTGTTGCTCTGAAGACCTACTAGAAGACCTCTTAAACAAGATTAGCCGTACCTCTACAGAGCTAAACCTTGTCTATGTAAATTTGCGTCAAATCGACATTCCCGACAACGATATACGACGCAGAGTTGATACTTGTGAAGCAGTTACAATGTCTATTATCAATACTGTAAGGTGTCATTTAAAAGGCAGGGAAGAAGGTCAAAGTAACCAGATATAGTTGCACTGGAAGGACAGCAATTCCTTGTGCATGTCCGAACTCTCACGTCAAGTCTCAACTATCAGCCCTCATGTGCTTCCTCCCAGACTCAAAGCAACTCAAACGTCAACTCCAGACGCTCAAGCGTGTCATCTGTCAAGAGACAAGAGGCTGCGGCGGAAGTTGCTGCTAACCAAGCAGCTTTAGAAGTAATGGTTAAGCAAGAACGCCAACTAGAAGAGCTTCAGAGACTCGAAGATGAAGATAAGAAGAGGACAGCGGAGCAAGAAGCTGAGTCTGTGAAACGCAGCTTAGAAGAAGCTAGGCTGCGAGTCAAGTTAGAGGTAGAAAAATGCTGCCAGACAAAGGACTCTAGAAGACAAGCGTAGAGAGTTAGTGCGCCTAGAAGTGCTCAAGAAAATGCAAGTGTATGAGCAAGATGAAAACAGAGGACGAGAAGAGAGAACTACTCTCTAACTGCAAATCTATGAAAGAAGTCATGCAAAGAAGTGGCTCATTTCACAGTCTCTCACCACAACATGTTGTGACAAGCACACAGCAAGAAGATGGCACCAAGACCATGTTCAGGTTACTAGCGGAATCAATCAGTGAAAGCCGCCTCCCCATACCAGAACCAGTAAAATTCAATGGAGAACTACTCTCGTTCACTGACTGGAAGGTCTCTTTTCAGACTCTGATAGAGAGGAAGAACATACCAGCAACTGAGAAGATATATTACTTGAGAAAATATGTTGGTGGGCCTGCCAAGAAAGCCATCGAAAGTTACTTTATGTTAGGAACAGAGTTGAAAAGTGCAGGAATATCTGATCACTGAAAATGGAAAAAAATATCCATCCCCGACTTCAAGGAATTGTTCAAAGTGAATCGAATTAAATGAGGCCGAGGTTGCAGTGCCTACAGCTTCCACACGTTGTCTAGAGTCTTGTCATTTGATTCGCAATTGATTCTTGGTCTAACCGAATCAAGGGAATCGATTCCCTCCGGTCTCCGACCGGATGTTTTGGTCGAGCTCTCTCCAAGACATTTATTCGAAACAGACACCTATAGAATTGACATCGCCACCTGATGAATTTTATTGCTTATTAACGTGTACTAATACCTAAAGTTGCATTACAAAAGTATTTCGAAGTGTTTTGTGAAAGTTTATCGTCGACTTTTTGAATTTTAAAAAATGACGTTACGTTATGAAACGCATTTTTTTTCGTTTATCACACAGTCTTCATAGATCGATATCTAGGCTATATATGGACCGATTTAATCGAAAAAAAGACCCAATAGTGATTATGGGACATCTAGGAGTGCCAACAAAGAAGATGGTCAAAGGTAATGAATGTTTTATATTTTATTTGTGCGGTTTGTGTAGCGACGACTATGCTAATTATTTTGTTTACGTCCCCTGCGGGTCTTTTGGGGTGTTACATGCTATCAGATAATAGCTTCTCATGCTTTCGCCGAAAAGCATTTTAACAATCAGACTTGTTGCCTGGATTCACAACGAGTGTAGCTTTAATTCAATACCCTGGATGTGTATTTTAATGAACGTTTGAGTTTTAACTAATACTATTAGCATTTAGCGTAGCGCATTTGCATTTCCAGAGCTCTAGATGGGACGCCTGCGTGCCAGGTAGGACCAAGAGGTTAATTGGCTACAACTGCTCCCAGGCTCTCCTTCCAAGAGAAATTGTGTCTGGTAAGGGAAATCAGCCTTTTGCTCAGAGAACAGATCTTGGCTGGAGCATAGTCGGCTATGGAAATCCATGTATCGACTATGGCGACCCTATTGGAGTGAGTCATCGGGTTATCGTTAGACAGGTGATGCCAAGCCTTCAATCTTCTTCCAACCTCACAAATCAAGTACACTATGTTTGTAGAACACGTGTAAGAGGGGTAATCACAACACTGGACATTATCAAGACGCTTGAATCTGACTTCAACGAGAGAGCTGCAGAAGAGGACCTCATATCTCAAGAGGATATCCGGTTCCTGAAGAAAATGAAACAATGGACATTATGAGATGCCGCTGCCGTTTAAGGAAGAAAGACCCAATCTGTCGAATAATAAAACATGTGCAGTTCACCGACTCAAGTGCCTGGAAAGGAGGCTAAGGAGAGACAAGCAGTACTACAAGGACTACATAGCATTCATGGAAGAGACTATAGCTTGTGGAGATGCTGAGAAGGTCTCTAAAGAGGAAATTAACAAGCATCCAGCATGGTGCATCCCGCACCATGGGGTTTATCACCCACAAAAGCCTGGGAAGATACGAGTCGTCTTTGACTGCTCAGCTAAGTTTCGAGAGACGTCCTTGAATGATCATCTCCTTACCGGTCCAGAGTTGACAAACACATTGCTGGGCGTCCTTTGTCGTTTTCGTAAGGGTCCAGTTGCAATCATGTGTGACGTAGAGCGTATGTTCCACCAGTTTCATGTGAAAGCAGAAGACCAAAATTATCTATGGTTCCTTTGGTGGGAGAACGGTGATCTAGAGTCTCAACCCTCAGTGTATCGTATGAAGGTCCACTTGTTCGGCGCAGCTTCATCTCCTGGTTGCGGCAACTATGGTCTCAAACATCTTGCTGCCGAAGGACGAGGAAGCTTCAGCGAGAAGTCTATCCAGTTCAGAGAAAGGAACTTTTATGTTGATGATGGCTTGACGAGCGTATCGTCTGAAGCTGAAGCGGCCCAGCTGGTGAAAGAAGCAAGAGAGCTTTGCAGCATTGGCAAACTTCGGTTGCACAAGTTTATCTCTAACAGAAAGGAAGTTATAGCCACAATTCCCAAGGAAGAATGTGCTGAGGGTGCCAAAGACCTGGATATGGTTCTGGGTGAACCACACATGGAGAGAGCGCTTGGTGTACTGTGGTGTGTCGCATCAGACGAGTACCAGTTTAGAGTAGTTGTCAAGGAACGCCCACTCACAAGAAGAGGAGTGTTGTCTACAGTAGCCTCTGTATATGAGCCGCTTGGGTTTGTGTCCCCCTTTGTCCTGGCAGGGAAGCAGATCTTGCAGCGGATGTGTCGTGACAAAATTGACTAGGATGACCCACTTCAAGATGACCTACGTTCCCAGTGGGAATTCTAGCTCCAAGGTCTACAAAACGTGTCTGAAGTAAGGATCCAACGAAGCTACTTGCCATCAAGTTTCAATGCGGTGCAGAGTTATGAGCTCCATCACTTCTCCGATTCTAGTACCTCAGGTTATGGAGAGTGCTCATACCTCAGAACAATCAGCACCGCAGGAGAAGTTCATTGCTCCCTAGTTATGGGGAAGTCGAGAGTCGCCCCCTCCAAGTTTACGACCATACCACGACTGGAACTTTCAGCAGAGGTGGTAGCTGTTCGAACAAGTGACATGCTCAAAAAGGAGCTAGAGATACAAGGTCTACAGGAATACTTCTGGACCGACTCGTAGGTAGTTCTTGGCTACATCAAAAATGAAGCCAGAAGATTCCACGTCTTTGTAGCTAACCGTATTCAACGCATTAAGCAAAGCACAGATCCCGAACAATGGAGATATGTGACCTCTGAAGAGAATCCGGTGGATCATGCTTCCAGAGGTCTCACATCAGAACAGCTCATGGCTTCCAACTGGTTCACAGGTCCAGACTTTCTTTGGCATGAAGAACTTCCCAAAGGACAAGTCAAGGGGGAAGAGTTCTCAGACAATGATCCAGAGCTGAAATCCCTGGTCCATGATACCCAAGCAAAGGAAGAAAGATCATTACTAGATCACCTTCATAAGTTCTCAGACTGGGCAAGAGTGGTAAAAGCTATTGCCAGGCTCAAACGACGTGTCAAGGAAGCCATAGGCTTAAAATTTAGGTTAAGTGACGCTACAAATATAGAAGAAAGGAGAGAGGCAGAGCTCACCATTATAGAGATGGTTCAAGAAGCAGGCTTCTCCCATGAGATACACAACCTTAGGCACCAGAAAGACATCAAGACCAAAGATAAAGCAAGCAAGTTGCATAAATTGAGTCCATTTCTGGATGAGCAAGGTATCCTCAGGGTGGGAGGTCGCTTGGCTCATGCAACTCTTCATTCCCATGTGAAGCATCCTGCAATCCTGCCAAGAGGTAGCCACTTGTCAGTGCTGCTCGTCAAGCCCTATCATGAAAGAGTACGACACCAAGGACGTGGAATGACGATCAATGAGCTGTGATCCAACGGTATATGGATCCTAGGATGCAGCAATGCAGTTTCCTCTCACATCTACAAATGTGTGAAATGCAGGAAATTCAGAAGATGTACAGAAGGGCAAAGGATGGCAGATCTTCTGAAGGAACGCATGGAGACCGCGCCTCCCTTCACATACTGCGGGATGGACTGCTTTGGACCTTTCTATGCCAAGGACAGAAGAAGAGAGTTAAAGCGTTATGGGCTCCTACTCACTTGCATGGGCTCCCGAGCAGTTCACATTGAAATGCTTGATGACTTAACCACCAACGCTTTTATCAATTCCCTGCCTTCATTCATTGCCATACGTGGTAATGTTCGTCAAATAAGATGTGATCAAGGCAGCAACTTCATTGGCGCAAGACACGAGTTTGTGGACGCCCTGAAAGAAATGGATCAAACACGACTGAAGGAACTTGGATGAGAGTTTATCATCAACACCCCATCTTCAAGTCACATGGGTGGTGTTTGGGAAAGGCAAATCCGCACGATACGAAGTGTCTTAACATCCACTCTTGATCAGTCAGACGGAAGACTCGACACCGCTTCTCTGCGTACCTTTCTCTATGAAGTCATGGCGATTTTAAATAGTAGGTCCCTAACTACGGAATATCTGAATGATCCATTAGGTCCAGAACCTCTCACGCCAAATCACATCTTAACAATGAAGTCCACAGTTATCTTACCGCCACCTGGACAGTTCATCAAGGAAGATCTTTATCTCCGCAAGAGATGGCGCAGAGTACAATTCTTAGCCAATGAATTCTGGACAAGGTGGAAGAAAGAGTACCTCCTAAACCTCCAACACAGACAGAAATGGAGTAAAGACAGAAGAAACGCAAGGACTAATGACATTGTCATTTTGCAAGATGATACTGCAGGTGATAATTCTGACTAAATCTACAGAATAAAGCCGCCAGTTAAAATCAAGGAACGGTTGTGCTCGTGGTTACTGAAGGGAGCTACAGGAGAAGAGTCCCCTAAGCAATCTGGTCCTGGGGCTCTGTTCACAAACACAAACCCCAGGACAGCAACAGAATTAGAACCAAATCAGAACCAAATCATGAGACAACAAAAAGGTAATTACTTGACACATTGGAAAGAATTAACAAAAAAACTAGAATGCTATTTGGCCCTAAACAGAGAGTACACAGTTGCAATAAACCTGACCATTGTGACTGACACAAACTTAAGGAAAGCTGTGACTATGTACTGGCTCAGTGAGCATGGCCTTGCTATTGAGAAAGGCCACCGTAGGCAGACCTGGCTCTCAAGAGAAGACAGGCTATGTTCACACTGCCCACAAAATGAAGAGGAAGCTGCACTTCTTAACCTCCTGCCAAATGTATGACCATATTAGAGACACATATTTCCATCAGATTACACAAACCCAATTTTAATGAACTCCTATATCTGCTGGGTGAAATATCACTCAGTGCCATGACGGCAGCAAGATGTGTGACCTGTTGCCACAAGAAAAGGGCAATGAAGAACAAACACCACTGTAAATACAACCCATATTTATGTTTATTTATTTTCCCTTTTGTACTTTAACTATTTGCACATAATATGACTTTGAAACTGGAACTTTGAGTGTAAAGTTAACTGTACTTTTGTATTGTTTATTTCACTTGTTTACTATCTATTTCACTTGGTTTGGCAATATAAACATGTGTTTCTCATGCCAATAAAGCTCTTAAATTAAATTGAATTGACTTAAATAGAGAGAGAGAGAGAGAGAGAGAGAGAGAGAGAGAGAGAGAGAGAGAGAGAGAGAGAGAGAGAGAGAGAGAGAGAGAGAGAGAGAGGCAGAGAAAGAGAAAGAGAAAGTGAGAAAGAAATAGAGGCAGAGAAAGAGAAAGTGAGAGAGAGAGAGAGAGGCAGAGAAAGAGAACGTGAGAGAGAAATAGAGGCAGAGAAAGAGAAAGTGAGAGAGAGAGAGAGAGAGGCAGAGAAAGAGAGAGAGAGAGAGAGAGAGAGAGAGAGAGAGAGAGAGAGAGAGAGAGAGAGAAGGTAGTTGATGGAATACCTTTGTTGGCTATTTTCTATATTATTGATAGTGAAACTTTATACAACTCTTGTCATGAGACATTTAGTGTGTAATCAGTATTTGACATACAGAATGTTACCATGTTGATGTGTACTTTCACTGTATTGATATTTGGAATGCTTTCCAAGTCTTTCACAAACACTGGTGTGTCATCGAATGTGGGACGGATTCCGATGATGGGTCCTGACATGTCCAGCTAAGACACTTTCTGATGGAGGTGATGGAGGATTCCACGATGGGACAGCTGAGCGTTCTAGGCAGGGTACACCTGGAGACTGATGTTCCATCCTGGTGGAACAACGATCATGGACAAGAAGTTCATGCAGTCGGTGACAATCTTGTTGAGATTCTCCACTGTGTCCTGGCAAACCTTTGGGTGGTAACTAATACATGGACTCGATGCTGTTATGTTTTAAAGTCTAATCGCATCTCTCCACAAATTTCTCTGGTCCCTCTGATTGTCTTCTACGATGCGGGGAAAACTGGGGTGGAAGAATTATAGAAGGTGATACTCGTGAGTGGCGATTGGCTAGCTGTCTGGGAGCACTGTGTGATGACTCATCATTTATGACATTGTTTGGAAGGCAGACCATCCGTGGGTTATCACAGGGATCAAACACAGTCGATGAATAGACATTCTCACAGAAGTCCTAGGAATGTGTCTGGTATTTACCATTTGTGAATTGTATTCTTATTGCATAACTGAAATAAAACGGATTACTTTTAAATGGATACGAACCGTAGTACTCACATTTCTGAGTAATATTAATTTAATTTTTATTTGGTGAAATGTCTAGTGGTAAATGTTATTCACAATATACATAGCATATATGCTCGGTCTCTAACTGTGCATCTCTGAGCTAAGGGTAACTCGATGCTAGGACATTGATTGCAAGATATTAGCTATTTGTTCCTCAGCCTCTTAATAATTGCATAACGGGAAACCTAGACACCTGCATCTTACAGTATTCTGAGTGGTGAAGGAAGGCTCACTAACATGGCTAAACCCACTGGATACGATTATGGGCCTGTAGCAGTCACATAATGTAGTCAGATTGACAAATGTATTTTATTAATAAAGAATGTATTCAACATCATTTTTACACATGTACTGTACATAATGGAGACGCCTCATCTTCAGTCAATGGGGATTTCCACCAAACTACATAATGGTTAGATCATTTCCACCAACCTGCATAATGGTTAGATCATTTCCACCAACCTACATAATGGTTAGATCATTTCCACCAACCTACATAATGGTTGGATCATTTCCACCAACCTACATAATGGTTAGATCATTTCCACCAACCTACATAATGGTTGGATCATTTCCAGCAACCTACATAATGGTTAGATCATTTCCACCAACCTGCATAATGGTTAGATAATTTCCACCAACCTACATAATGGTTGGATCATTTCCACCAACCTACATAATGGTTAGATAATTTCCACCAACCTACATAATGGTTGGATCATTTCCACCAACCTACATAATGGTTAGATCATTTCCACCAACCTACATAATGGTTGGATCATTTCCACCAACCTACATAATGGTTAGATCATTTCCACCAACCTGCATAATGGTTAGATCATTTCCACCAACCTACATAATGGTTGGATCATTTCCACCAACCTACATAATGGTTAGATAATTTCCACCAATCTACATAATGGTTGGATCATTTCCACCAACCTACATAATGGTTAGATAATTTCCACCAACCTACATAATGGTTGGATCATTTCCACCAACCTACATAATGGTTTGATCATTTCCACCAACCTACATAATGGTTAGATCATTTCCACCAACCTGTCACGATCTGACCTTTATTTCCTTTGTTTTGTCGTTATTTAGTATGGTCAGGGCGTGAGTTGGGGTGGGCAGTCTATGTTTGATTTTCTATGATTTGGGGATTTCTATGATTCGGCCTAGTATGGTTCTCAATCAGAGGCAGGTGTCATTAGTTGTCTCTGATTGAGAATCATACTTAGGTGGCCTGGGTTTCACTGTTTGTTTGTGGGTGATTGTCTATGTTAGTTGCTTGTGTCAGCACAGTCCTTATGACAGCTTCACGGTCGTTATTTTGTTTATTGTTTTGTATAGTTTGTATTCAGTGTTCAGTGCTTTCATTTATTAAAAAATCATCATGAACACATACCACGCTGCATTTTGGTCCGCTTCATACGACGATCGTGACACAACCTACATAATGGTTGGATCATTTCCACCATCCTACATAAGGATTGGCTCATTTCCACAGCACTATAAAGGGTGACTATCAGGTTTCAGGTAAGACCCAAGTGCAGGATGGCAGGCAGGCTCAGGGTTAGGCAGAGTGATCAGGCAGGCGGTCTCAGAGTCAGGACAGGCAGGTTTCAAAACCAGGAAGGCGTGAAAAGAGAGACTGGAAAAAGCATGCGCTGAAACACAAAATGCTGGTAGGCTTGAACAAACAAGACGAACTGGCACAGACAGACAGAAAACACAGGTATAAATACCCAGGGGATAAGTGGGGAAGATGGACGACACCTGGAGGGGGGTGGAGACAAGCACAAGGACAGGTAAAACCGATCAGGTCGTGACACTCATCCAGCTAATGGGGATGTCTACATTACACTACACTTGGCGATATAGAGAGAAGGATAAAGAGAGCCAAATGTTGTCAGAAATACATTTCTTCAGAAACAGAACCAAAACCACCATGTATAAATCAATCAATTAAAACCCTCCGTCCAGGCCCATAGGCCTTACTCAAATAGAGTGCAATTTGAGACTCATACTTTGTGATTTAGAACCCTTGGGTAGTTTGTATTTTGTCTCGCAGATAAACTTCCCTCACTCCATTTTTAAAAAGGAATACTCCCAATGGACCTATGCTTTCCGGTCCACTCTGTCTCAAAAACAGTCAACTGATGCTAGATGAGAAGTGTGTGTGTGTGTGTGTGTGTGTGTGTGTGTGTGTGTGTGTGTGTGTGTGTGTGTGTGTGTGTGTGTGTGTGTGTGTGTGTGTGTGTGTGTGTGTGTGTGTGTGTGTGTGTGTGTGTGTGTGTGTGTGTGTGTGTGTGTGTGTGTGTGTGTGTGTGTGTGTGTGTGTGTGTGTGTGTGTGTGTGTTCGACCATTCAGTGTAGTTGAAATTAGGACAGGATAGTCTGGTCCTGTTGACTTCCTGCATCTTTGTGGCCACACCACTGCTGGGACTAACTTACCTCGGTGTTCCTGAGCCTAGCTTGTTGTCATGGTAACTGAGGACTGAGAGGGTAGGCATTGTTTCTAGCTTTAAAAAACATGTAATCAATGTGATTTACCAGACAGACAGACAGACAGACAGACAGACAGACAGACAGACAGACAGACAGACAGACTCAAAGCTTTGCCCCCATAGGACTGTCCATCTGTCTGTCTGGGTGGCTGGCTTTCCTTTTCTGCAATACCTACCACTGATACTTGTCAACTGTGAATGGGTCATTCCAGTTTTAGTTGTTGCTTTTCAAACTTCTCTGACTGCTTTCTTAAATAGGAGGGCTTACATTACTAAAACCGTTTTTTTAAATGATCAATGAACACATACCCTGGATAGGGAGGGTTTTTTGGAGGGTGTACGGTATGTTTTTGCATTTGTGGATATCCTTGTGAATGGACTTGTCCTTTAACCCCTCCCAATACACATCTGATAGGTTGGATATATCTGGACTGGTTTTTGCAAAGCACTACTGACCCCTGGTGGTCATTTTTGACACATTTAAAGGATTTACCTCAAAGCAAGGATAACGATTGTGGTGAAACCAGGTGTGTTAAACTCCTGGACGGTTGTCAAACTCAATTCTGGAGGGTTGTCAAACTCAATTCTGGAGGGTCGTCAAACTCAATTCCTGGAGGGTCTTGTGTCTGCTGATTTCTGTTATTTCCTTTCAAGTCCAACTAAGGTAATCAACCAGGTTAGGGGAGTTCCTTATTAACAAACAATATCAATTCAAATGTAATTAACCAGGTGAGGGGAGTTCCTTATTAATAAACAACATCAATTAAGATGTAATTAACCAGGTGAGGGGAGTTCCTTATTAATAAATAACATCAATTAAGATGTAATTAACCAGGTGAGGGGAGTTCCTTATTAATAAATAACATCAATTAAGATGTAATTAACCAGGTGAGGGAGTTCCTTATTAATAAATAACATCAATTAAGATGTAATTAACCAGGTGAGGGGAGTTCCTTATTAATAAACAACATCAATTAACATGTAATTAACCAGGTGAGGGGAGTTCATTATTAATAAATAACATCAATTAAGATGTAATTAACCAGGTGAGGGAGTTCATTATTAATAAATAACATCAATTAAGATGTAATTAACCAGGTGAGGGAGTTCCTTATTAATAAATAACATCAATTAAGATGTAATTAACCAGGTGAGGGGAGTTCCTTATTAATAAATAACATCAATTAAGATGTAATTAACCAGGTGAGGGGAGTTCCTTATTAATAAACAACATCAATTAACATGTAATTAACCAGGTGAGGGGAGTTCATTATTAATAAATAACATCAATTAAGATGTAATTAACCAGGTGAGGGGAGTTCATTATTAATAAATAACATCAATTAAGATGTAATTAACCAGGTGAGGGGAGTTCCTTATTAATAAATAACATCAATTAAGATGTAATTAACCAGGTGAGGGAGTTCCTTATTAATAAACAACATCAATTAACATGTAATTAACCAGGTGAGGGAGTTCCTTATTAATAAATAACATCAATTAACATGTAATTAACCAGGTGAGGGGAGTTCATTATTAATAAATAACATCAATTAAGATGTAATTAACCAGGTGAGGGGAGTTCCTTATTAATAAATAACATCAATTAACATGTAATTAACCAGGTGAGGGGAGTTCATTATTAATAAATAACATCAATTAAGATGTAATTAACCAGGTGAGGGGAGTTCCTTATTAATAAATAACATCAATTAACATGTAATTAACCAGGTGAGGGGAGTTCCTTATTAATAAACAACATCAATTAACATGTAATTAACCAGGTGAGGGAGTTCCTTATTAATAAACAACATCAATTAAGATGTAATTAACCAGGTGAGGGGAGTTCCTTATTAATAAATAACATCAATTAACATGTAATTAACCAGGTGAGGGGAGTTCATTATTAATAAATAACATCAATTAAGATGTAATTAACCAGGTGAGGGAGTTCCTTATTAATAAACAACATCAATTAAGATGTAATTAACCAGGTGAGGGGAGTTCCTTATTAATAAATAACATCAATTAAGATGTAATTAACCAGGTGAGGGGAGTTCATTATTAATAAATAACATCAATTAAGATGTAATTAACCAGGTGAGGGGAGTTCATTATTAATAAACAACATCAATTAACATGTAATTAACCAGGTGAGGGAGTTCCTTATTAATAAATAACATCAATTAAGATGTAATTAACCAGGTGAGGGGAGTTCCTTATTAATAAACAACATCAATTAACATGTAATTAACCAGGTGAGGGAGTTCCTTATTAATAAACAACATCAATTAAGATGTAATTAACCAGGTGAGGGAGTTCATTATTAATAAACAACATCAATTAACATGTAATTAACCAGGTGAGGGGAGTTCATTATTAATAAACAACATCAATTAAGATGTAATTAACCAGGTGAGGGGAGTTCCTTATTAATAAACAACATCAATTAAGATGTAATTAACCAGGTGAGGGGAGTTCATTATTAATAAACAACATCAATTAAGATGTAATTAACCAGGTGAGGGGAGTTCCTTATTAATAAACAACATCAATTAAGATGTAATTAACCAGGTGAGGGGAGTTCCTTATTAATAAACAACATCAATTAAGATGTAATTAACCAGGTGAGGGGAGTTCCTTATTAATAAACAACATCAATTAAGATGTAATTAACCAGGTGAGGGGAGTTCCTTATTAATAAACAACATCAATTAAGATGTAATTAACCAGGTGAGGGGAGTTCCTTATTAATAAACAACATCAATTAAGATGTAATTAACCAGGTGAGGGAGTTCCTTATTAATAAACAACATCAATTAACATGTAATTAACCAGGTGAGGGGAGTTCCTTATTAATAAACAACATCAATTAAGATGTAATTAACCAGGTGAGGGGAGTTCATTATTAATAAACAACATCAATTAAGATGTAATTAACCAGGTGAGGGGAGTTCCTTATTAATAAACAACATCAATTAACATGTAATTAACCAGGTGAGGGGAGTTCCTTATTAATAAACAACATCAATTAAGATGTAATTAACCAGGTGAGGGGAGTTCCTTATTAATAAACAACATCAATTAAGATGTAATTAACCAGGTGAGGGGAGTTCCTTATTAATAAACAACATCAATTAACATGTAATTAACCAGGTGAGGGGAGTTCCTTATTAATAAACAACATCAATTAACATGTAATTAACCAGGTGAGGGGAGTTCCTTATTAATAAACAACATCAATTAACATGTAATTAACCAGGTGAGGGGAGTTCCTTATTAATAAACAACATCAATTAAGATGTAATTAACCAGGTGAGGGGAGTTCCTTATTAATAAACAACATCAATTAAGATGTAATTAACCAGGTGAGGGGAGTTCCTTATTAATAAACAACATCAATTAACATGTAATTAACCAGGTGAGGGGAGTTCCTTATTAATAAACAACATCAATTAAGATGTAATTAACCAGGTGAGGGGAGTTCCTTATTAATAAATAACATCAATTAACATGTAATTAACCAGGTGAGGGGAGTTCCTTATTAATAAACAACATCAATTAACATGTAATTAACCAGGTGAGGGGAGTTCCTTATTAATAAACAACATCAATTAACATGTAATTAACCAGGTGAGGGGAGTTCCTTATTAATAAACAACATCAATTAACATGTAATTAACCAGGTGAGGGGAGTTCCTTATTAATAAACAACATCAATTAAGATGTAATTAACCAGGTGAGGGGAGTTCCTTATTAATAAACAACATCAATTAACATGTAATTAACCAGGTGAGGGGAGTTCCTTATTAATAAACAACATCAATTAACATGTAATTAACCAGGTGAGGGGAGTTCCTTATTAATAAACAACATCAATTAACATGTAATTAACCAGGTGAGGGAGTTCCTTATTAATAAACAACATCAATTAACATGTAATTAACCAGGTGAGGGAGTTCCTTATTAATAAACAACATCAATTAACATGTAATTAACCAGGTGAGGGGAGTTCCTTATTAATAAACAACATCAATTAACATGTAATTAACCAGGTGAGGGAGTTCCTTATTAATAAACAACATCAATTAACATGTAATTAACCAGGTGAGGGAGTTCCTTATTAATAAACAACATCAATTAAGATGTAATTAACCAGGTGAGGGAGTTCCTTATTAATAAACAACATCAATTAAGATGTAATTAACCAGGTGAGGGAGTTCCTTATTAATAAACAACATCAATTAAGATGTAATTAACCAGGTGAGGGAGTTCCTTATTAATAAACAACATCAATTAAGATGTAATTAACCAGGTGAGGGAGTTCCTTATTAATAAACAACATCAATTAACATGTAATTAACCAGGTGAGGGAGTTCCTTATTAATAAACAACATCAATTAAGATGTAATTAACCAGGTGAGGGGAGTTCATTATTAATAAATAACATCAATTAACATGTAATTAACCAGGTGAGGGGAGTTCATTATTAATAAACAACATCAATTAAGATGTAATTAACCAGGTGAGGGAGTTCATTATTAATAAACAACATCAATTAAGATGTAATTAACCAGGTGAGGGGAGTTCCTTATTAATAAACAACATCAATTAACATGTAATTAACCAGGTGAGGGGAGTTCCTTATTAATAAACAACATCAATTAAGATGTAATTAACCAGGTGAGGGGAGTTCCTTATTAATAAACAACATCAATTAAGATGTAATTAACCAGGTGAGGGGAGTTCATTATTAATAAACAACATCAATTAAAATGTAATTAACCAGGTGAGGGGAGTTCATTATTAATAAACAACATCAATTAAGATGTAATTAACCAGGTGAGGGGAGTTCCTTATTAATAAACAACATCAATTAAAATGTAATTAACCAGGTGAGGGGAGTTCATTATTAATAAACAACATCAATTAAGATGTAATTAACCAGGTGAGGGAGTTCATTATTAATAAACAACATCAATTAAGATGTAATTAACCAGGTGAGGGGAGTTCCTTATTAATAAACAACATCAATTAAGATGTAATTAACCAGGTGAGGGGAGTTCATTATTAATAAACAACATCAATTAAGATGTAATTAACCAGGTGAGGGGAGTTCATTATTAATAAACAACATCAATTAAGATGTAATTAACCAGGTGAGGGGAGTTCCTTATTAATAAACAACATCAAATAAGATGTAATTAACCAGGTGAGGGGAGTTCATTATTAATAAACAACATCAATTAAGATGTAATTAACCAGGTGAGGGAGTTCCTTATTAATAAACAACATCAATTAACATGTAATTAACCAGGTGAGGGGAGTTCCTTATTAATAAATAACATCAATTAAGATGTAATTAACCAGGTGAGGGGAGTTCATTATTAATAAACAACATCAATTAAGATGTAATTAACCAGGTGAGGGAGTTCCTTATTAATAAACAACATCAATTAACATGTAATTAACCAGGTGAGGGGAGTTCCTTATTAATAAACAACATCAATTAAGATGTAATTAACCAGGTGAGGGGAGTTCCTTATTAATAAACAACATCAATTAAGATGTAATTAACCAGGTGAGGGAGTTCCTTATTAATAAACAACATCAATTAACATGTAATTAACCAGGTGAGGGGAGTTCCTTATTAATAAACAACATCAATTAAGATGTAATTAACCAGGTGAGGGAGTTCCTTATTAATAAACAACATCAATTAACATGTAATTAACCAGGTGAGGGGAGTTCCTTATTAATAAACAACATCAATTAACATGTAATTAACCAGGTGAGGAGTTCCTTATTAATAAACAACATCAATTAACATGTAATTAACCAGGTGAGGGGAGTTCCTTATTAATAAACAACATCAATTAACATGTAATTAACCAGGTGAGGGGAGTTCCTTATTAATAAACAACATCAATTAAGATGTAATTAACCAGGTGAGGGGAGTTCCTTATTAATAAATAACATCAATTAAGATGTAATTAACCAGGTGATGGGAGTTCCTTATTAATAAACAACATCAATTAACATGTAATTAACCAGGTGAGGGGAGTTCCTTATTAATAAACAACATCAATTAAGATGTAATTAACCAGGTGAGGGAGTTCCTTATTAATAAATAACATCAATTAACATGTAATTAACCAGGTGAGGGGAGTTCCTTATTAATAAACAACATCAATTAACATGTAATTAACCAGGTGAGGGGAGTTCCTTATTAATAAACAACATCAATTAACATGTAATTAACCAGGTGAGGGGAGTTCCTTATTAATAAACAACATCAATTAACATGTAATTAACCAGGTGAGGGAGTTCCTTATTAATAAACAACATCAATTAAGATGTAATTAACCAGGTGAGGGGAGTTCCTTATTAATAAACAACATCAATTAAGATGTAATTAACCAGGTGAGGGGAGTTCCTTATTAATAAACAACATCAATTAACATGTAATTAACCAGGTGAGGGAGTTCCTTATTAATAAACAACATCAATTAACATGTAATTAACCAGGTGAGGGGAGTTCCTTATTAATAAACAACATCAATTAACATGTAATTAACCAGGTGAGGGGAGTTCCTTATTAATAAACAACATCAATTAACATGTAATTAACCAGGTGAGGGGAGTTCCTTATTAATAAACAACATCAATTAAGATGTAATTAACCAGGTGAGGGAGTTCCTTATTAATAAACAACATCAATTAAGATGTAATTAACCAGGTGAGGGGAGTTCCTTATTAATAAACAACATCAATTAAGATGTAATTAACCAGGTGAGGGGAGTTCCTTATTAATAAACAACATCAATTAAGATGTAATTAACCAGGTGAGGGGAGTTCCTTATTAATAAACAACATCAATTAACATGTAATTAACCAGGTGAGGGAGTTCCTTATTAATAAACAACATCAATTAAGATGTAATTAACCAGGTGAGGGGAGTTCATTATTAATAAATAACATCAATTAACATGTAATTAACCAGGTGAGGGGAGTTCATTATTAATAAACAACATCAATTAAGATGTAATTAACCAGGTGAGGGGAGTTCATTATTAATAAACAACATCAATTAAGATGTAATTAACCAGGTGAGGGGAGTTCCTTATTAATAAACAACATCAATTAACATGTAATTAACCAGGTGAGGGGAGTTCCTTATTAATAAACAACATCAATTAAGATGTAATTAACCAGGTGAGGGGTGTTCCTTATTAATAAACAACATCAATTAAGATGTAATTAACCAGGTGAGGAGTTCATTATTAATAAACAACATCAATTAAGATGTAATTAACCAGGTGAGGGAGTTCATTATTAATAAACAACATCAATTAAGATGTAATTAACCAGGTGAGGGGAGTTCCTTATTAATAAACAACATCAAATAAGATGTAATTAACCAGGTGAGGGGAGTTCATTATTAATAAACAACATCAATTAAGATGTAATTAACCAGGTGAGGGGAGTTCATTATTAATAAACAACATCAATTAAGATGTAATTAACCAGGTGAGGGGAGTTCCTTATTAATAAACAACATCAATTAAGATGTAATTAACCAGGTGAGGGGAGTTCATTATTAATAAACAACATCAATTAAGATGTAATTAACCAGGTGAGGGAGTTCATTATTAATAAACAACATCAATTAAGATGTAATTAACCAGGTGAGGGAGTTCCTTATTAATAAACAACATCAAATAAGATGTAATTAACCAGGTGAGGGGAGTTCATTATTAATAAACAACATCAATTAAGATGTAATTAACCAGGTGAGGGGAGTTCATTATTAATAAACAACATCAATTAACATGTAATTAACCAGGTGAGGGGAGTTCCTTATTAATAAACAACATCAATTAAGATGTAATTAACCAGGTGAGGGGAGTTCATTATTAATAAACAACATCAATTAAGATGTAATTAACCAGGTGAGGGGAGTTCCTTATTAATAAACAACATCAATTAACATGTAATTAACCAGGTGAGGGAGTTCCTTATTAATAAATAACATCAATTAAGATGTAATTAACCAGGTGAGGGGAGTTCCTTATTAATAAATAACATCAATTAAGATGTAATTAACCAGGTGAGGGTGTTCCTTATTAATAAACAACATCAATTAAGATGTAATTAAACAGGTGAGGGGAGTTCCTTATTAATAAATAACATCAATTAACATGTAATTAACCAGGTGAGGGGAGTTCCTTATTAATAAATAACATCAATTAAGATGTAATTAACCAGGTGAGGAGTTCCTTATTAATAAATAACATCAATTAAGATGTAATTAACCAGGTGAGGAGTTCATTATTAATAAACAACATCAATTAACATGTAATTAACCAGGTGAGGGAGTTCCTTATTAATAAACAACATCAAATAAGATGTAATTAACCAGGTGAGGGGAGTTCATTATTAATAAACAACATCAATTAAGATGTAATTAACCAGGTGAGGGAGTTCATTATTAATAAACAACATCAATTAACATGTAATTAACCAGGTAAGTTCATTATTAATTCAATTAAGATGTAATTAACCAGGTGAGGGGAGTTCCTTATTAATAAACAACATCAAATAAGATGTAATTAACCAGGTGAGGGGAGTTCATTATTAATAAACAACATCAATTAAGATGTAATTAACCAGGTGAGGAGTTCATTATTAATAAACAACATCAATTAACATGTAATTAACCAGGTGAGGGGAGTTCCTTATTAATAAACAACATCAATTAAGATGTAATTAACCAGGTGAGGGAGTTCATTATTAATAAACAACATCAATTAAGATGTAATTAACCAGGTGAGGGGAGTTCCTTATTAATAAACAACATCAATTAAGATGTAATTAACCAGGTGAGGGGAGTTCCTTATTAATAAACAACATCAATTAAGATGTAATTAACCAGGTGAGGGAGTTCATTATTAATAAACAACATCAATTAAGATGTAATTAACCAGGTGAGGGGAGTTCCTTATTAATAAACAACATCAATTAAGATGTAATTAACCAGGTGAGGGGAGTTCATTATTAATAAACAACATCAATTAAGATGTAATTAACCAGGTGAGGGGAGTTCATTATTAATAAACAACATCAATTAAGATGTAATTAACCAGGTGAGGGGAGTTCATTATTAATAAACAACATCAATTAAGATGTAATTAACCAGGTGAGGGGAGTTCATTATTAATAAACAACATCAATTAACATGTAATTAACCAGGTGAGGGAGTTCCTTATTAATAAATAACATCAATTAAGATGTAATTAACCAGGTGAGGGGAGTTCATTATTAATAAACAACATCAATTAAGATGTAATTAACCAGGTGAGGGGAGTTCCTTATTAATAAACAACATCAATTAACATGTAATTAACCAGGTGAGGGGAGTTCCTTATTAATAAATAACATCAAATAAGATGTAATTAACCAGGTGAGGGAGTTCATTATTAATAAACAACATCAATTAAGATGTAATTAACCAGGTGAGGGGAGTTCCTTATTAATAAACAACATCAATTAAGATGTAATTAACCAGGTGAGGGGAGTTCCTTATTAATAAACAACATCAATTAACATGTAATTAACCAGGTGAGGGAGTTCCTTATTAATAAACAACATCAATTAACATGTAATTAACCAGGTGAGGGGAGTTCCTTATTAATAAACAACATCAATTAACATGTAATTAACCAGGTGAGGGAGTTCCTTATTAATAAACAACATCAATTAACATGTAATTAACCAGGTGAGGGGAGTTCCTTATTAATAAACAACATCAATTAAGATGTAATTAACCAGGTGAGGGGAGTTCCTTATTAATAAATAACATCAATTAAGATGTAATTAACCAGGTGAGGGGAGTTCCTTATTAATAAACAACATCAATTAAGATGTAATTAACCAGGTGAGGGGAGTTCCTTATTAATAAACAACATCAATTAACATGTAATTAACCAGGTGAGGGGAGTTCCTTATTAATAAATAACATCAATTAAGATGTAATTAACCAGGTGAGGGAGTTCCTTATTAATAAACAACATCAATTAACATGTAATTAACCAGGTGAGGGGAGTTCCTTATTAATAAACAACATCAATTAACATGTAATTAACCAGGTGAGGGGAGTTCCTTATTAATAAACAACATCAATTAACATGTAATTAACCAGGTGAGGGGAGTTCCTTATTAATAAACAACATCAATTAACATGTAATTAACCAGGTGAGGGGAGTTCCTTATTAATAAACAACATCAATTAACATGTAATTAACCAGGTGAGGGGAGTTCCTTATTAATAAACAACATCAATTAACATGTAATTAACCAGGTGAGGGGAGTTCCTTATTAATAAACAACATCAATTAAGATGTAATTAACCAGGTGAGGGGAGTTCCTTATTAATAAACAACATCAATTAAGATGTAATTAACCAGGTGAGGGGAGTTCCTTATTAATAAACAACATCAATTAAGATGTAATTAACCAGGTGAGGGGAGTTCCTTATTAATAAACAACATCAATTAAGATGTAATTAACCAGGTGAGGGGAGTTCCTTATTAATAAACAACATCAATTAACATGTAATTAACCAGGTGAGGGGAGTTCCTTATTAATAAACAACATCAATTAACATGTAATTAACCAGGTGAGGGGAGTTCCTTATTAATAAACAACATCAATTAAGATGTAATTAACCAGGTGAGGGGAGTTCCTTATTAATAAACAACATCAATTAAGATGTAATTAACCAGGTGAGGGGAGTTCCTTATTAATAAACAACATCAATTAAGATGTAATTAACCAGGTGAGGGGAGTTCCTTATTAATAAACAACATCAATTAACATGTAATTAACCAGGTGAGGGAGTTCCTTATTAATAAACAACATCAATTAACATGTAATTAACCAGGTGAGGGAGTTCCTTATTAATAAACAACATCAATTAACATGTAATTAACCAGGTGAGGGGAGTTCCTTATTAATAAACAACATCAATTAACATGTAATTAACCAGGTGAGGGGAGTTCCTTATTAATAAACAACATCAATTAAGATGTAATTAACCAGGTGAGGGGAGTTCCTTATTAATAAATAACATCAATTAAGATGTAATTAACCAGGTGAGGGAGTTCCTTATTAATAAACAACATCAATTAAGATGTAATTAACCAGGTGAGGGGAGTTCCTTATTAATAAACAACATCAATTAACATGTAATTAACCAGGTGAGGGGAGTTCCTTATTAATAAATAACATCAAATAAGATGTAATTAACCAGGTGAGGGGAGTTCATTATTAATAAACAACATCAATTAACATGTAATTAACCAGGTGAGGGGAGTTCCTTATTAATAAACAACATCAATTAACATGTAATTAACCAGGTGAGGGAGTTCCTTATTAATAAACAACATCAATTAACATGTAATTAACCAGGTGAGGGGAGTTCCTTATTAATAAACAACATCAATTAACATGTAATTAACCAGGTGAGGGAGTTCCTTATTAATAAACAACATCAATTAACATGTAATTAACCAGGTGAGGGGAGTTCCTTATTAATAAACAACATCAATTAACATGTAATTAACCAGGTGAGGGAGTTCCTTATTAATAAACAACATCAATTAAGATGTAATTAACCAGGTGAGGGGAGTTCCTTATTAATAAATAACATCAATTAAGATGTAATTAACCAGGTGAGGGGAGTTCCTTATTAATAAACAACATCAATTAAGATGTAATTAACCAGGTGAGGGGAGTTCCTTATTAATAAACAACATCAATTAAGATGTAATTAACCAGGTGAGGGGAGTTCCTTATTAATAAATAACATCAATTAACATGTAATTAACCAGGTGAGGGGAGTTCCTTATTAATAAACAACATCAATTAACATGTAATTAACCAGGTGAGGGGAGTTCCTTATTAATAAACAACATCAATTAAGATGTAATTAACCAGGTGAGGGAGTTCATTATTAATAAACAACATCAATTAAGATGTAATTAACCAGGTGAGGGAGTTCATTATTAATAAACAACATCAATTAAGATGTAATTAACCAGGTGAGGGGAGTTCATTATTAATAAACAACATCAATTAACATGTAATTAACCAGGTGAGGGGAGTTCCTTATTAATAAATAACATCAATTAAGATGTAATTAACCAGGTGAGGGGAGTTCCTTATTAATAAACAACATCAATTAAGATGTAATTAACCAGGTGAGGGAGTTCCTTATTAATAAACAACATCAATTAACATGTAATTAACCAGGTGAGGGGAGTTCCTTATTAATAAATAACATCAATTAAGATGTAATTAACCAGGTGAGGGGAGTTCATTATTAATAAACAACATCAATTAAGATGTAATTAACCAGGTGAGGGAGTTCCTTATTAATAAACAACATCAATTAAGATGTAATTAACCAGGTGAGGGGAGTTCATTATTAATAAACAACATCAATTAAGATGTAATTAACCAGGTGAGGGGAGTTCATTATTAATAAACAACATCAATTAACATGTAATTAACCAGGTGAGGGGAGTTCCTTATTAATAAATAACATCAATTAAGATGTAATTAACCAGGTGAGGGGAGTTCATTATTAATAAACAACATCAATTAAGATGTAATTAACCAGGTGAGGGAGTTCCTTATTAATAAACAACATCAATTAACATGTAATTAACCAGGTGAGGGGAGTTCCTTATTAATAAATAACATCAATTAAGATGTAATTAACCAGGTGAGGGGAGTTCCTTATTAATAAATAACATCAATTAAGATGTAATTAACCAGGTGAGGGGTGTTCCTTATTAATAAACAACATCAATTAAGATGTAATTAACCAGGTGAGGGAGTTCCTTATTAATAAATAACATCAATTAACATGTAATTAACCAGGTGAGGGGAGTTCCTTATTAATAAATAACATCAATTAAGATGTAATTAACCAGGTGAGGGGAGTTCCTTATTAATAAATAACATCAATTAAGATGTAATTAACCAGGTGAGGGGAGTTCATTATTAATAAACAACATCAATTAACATGTAATTAACCAGGTGAGGGGAGTTCATTATTAATAAACAACATCAATTAACATGTAATTAACCAGGTGAGGGGAGTTCCTTATTAATAAACAACATCAATTAACATGTAATTAACCAGGTGAGGGGAGTTCCTTATTAATAAACAACATCAATTAAGATGTAATTAACCAGGTGAGGGGAGTTCCTTATTAATAAATAACATCAATTAACATGTAATTAACCAGGTGAGGGGAGTTCCTTATTAATAAACAACATCAATTAAGATGTAATTAACCAGGTGAGGGGAGTTCCTTATTAATAAACAACATCAATTAACATGTAATTAACCAGGTGAGGGAGTTCCTTATTAATAAACAACATCAATTAAGATGTAATTAACCAGGTGAGGGGAGTTCCTTATTAATAAATAACATCAATTAAGATGTAATTAACCAGGTGAGGGGAGTTCCTTATTAATAAACAACATCAATTAAGATGTAATTAACCAGGTGAGGGAGTTCCTTATTAATAAACAACATCAATTAACATGTAATTAACCAGGTGAGGGAGTTCCTTATTAATAAACAACATCAATTAAGATGTAATTAACCAGGTGAGGGGAGTTCCTTATTAATAAACAACATCAATTAACATGTAATTAACCAGGTGAGGGAGTTCCTTATTAATAAACAACATCAATTAAGATGTAATTAACCAGGTGAGGGGAGTTCCTTATTAATAAATAACATCAATTAAGATGTAATTAACCAGGTGAGGGGAGTTCCTTATTAATAAACAACATCAATTAAGATGTAATTAACCAGGTGAGGGAGTTCCTTATTAATAAACAACATCAATTAACATGTAATTAACCAGGTGAGGGAGTTCCTTATTAATAAACAACATCAATTAAGATGTAATTAACCAGGTGAGGGGAGTTCCTTATTAATAAACAACATCAATTAAGATGTAATTAACCAGGTGAGGGAGTTCCTTATTAATAAACAACATCAATTAAGATGTAATTAACCAGGTGAGGGGAGTTCCTTATTAATAAATAACATCAATTAACATGTAATTAACCAGGTGAGGGGAGTTCATTATTAATAAACAACATCAATTAAGATGTAATTAACCAGGTGAGGGAGTTCCTTATTAATAAACAACATCAATTAAGATGTAATTAACCAGGTGAGGGGAGTTCCTTATTAATAAATAACATCAATTAAGATGTAATTAACCAGGTGAGGGGAGTTCCTTATTAATAAACAACATCAATTAAGATGTAATTAACCAGGTGAGGGGAGTTCCTTATTAATAAACAACATCAATTAAGATGTAATTAACCAGGTGAGGGGAGTTCCTTATTAATAAACAACATCAATTAACATGTAATTAACCAGGTGAGGGGAGTTCCTTATTAATAAACAACATCAATTAAGATGTAATTAACCAGGTGAGGGGAGTTCCTTATTAATAAACAACATCAATTAAGATGTAATTAACCAGGTGAGGGGAGTTCCTTATTAATAAACAACATCAATTAAGATGTAATTAACCAGGTGAGGGGAGTTCCTTATTAATAAATAACATCAATTAACATGTAATTAACCAGGTGAGGGGAGTTCCTTATTAATAAACAACATCAATTAACATGTAATTAACCAGGTGAGGGGAGTTCCTTATTAATAAATAACATCAATTAAGATGTAATTAACCAGGTGAGGGAGTTCCTTATTAATAAACAACATCAATTAACATGTAATTAACCAGGTGAGGGGAGTTCATTATTAATAAACAACATCAATTAAGATGTAATTAACCAGGTGAGGGAGTTCCTTATTAATAAATAACATCAATTAAGATGTAATTAACCAGGTGAGGGGAGTTCCTTATTAATAAACAACATCAATTAAGATGTAATTAACCAGGTGAGGGGAGTTCCTTATTAATAAACAACATCAATTAACATGTAATTAACCAGGTGAGGGGAGTTCCTTATTAATAAACAACATCAATTAAGATGTAATTAACCAGGTGAGGGGAGTTCCTTATTAATAAACAACATCAATTAACATGTAATTAACCAGGTGAGGGGTGTTCCTTGCTAATCAACACCATCGGGAATTCCCTAGGGCAGCTGTAAAGACCCTTTACCTTTTTCAATCTTCACCAGCAACATGCCACTGGCTTTGAGTAAAGCCATTGTGTCAATGTGGATGACTCAACACTACACATGTCAGCTACTACAGCGAATGAAATGACTGCAACTCTTAACAAAGTGATGCAGTTAGTTTCAGAATGGATGGCAAGAAATAAATAAATAAATGTTTCAAAAACTAAAAGTATTGTGTTTGGGACAAATCATTCACTAAACCTTAAACCTCAACTAAATCTTGTAATGAATAATGTGGAAATTGAGCAAGTTGATGTGACTAAACTGCTTGGAGTAACCCTGGATTGTAAACTGTCATGGTCAAAACATATTGATACAGTAGTTAAGATGGAGAGAAGTCTGTCCATAATAAAGCGCTACTCTGCCTTCTTAACAACACTATGAACAAGGCAGGTCCAACAGATCCTAGATTTGTCTCACCTGGATTACTGTCCAGTCGTGTGGTCAGGTGCCACAAAGAGGGACTTAGGAAAATTACAATTGTCTAAGAACAGGTCAGTATGACTGGCCCTTAAAAATACACAGAGAGCTAAGATTAATGATATGCATGTCAATCTCTCATGGCTCAAAGTGGAGGAGAGATTGACTTCATCACTAATTGTAGTTATGAGAGGTATTGAGCCGGTCACGGGTGCACCTCAGCCACGCTCAAGGTACTAAACGATATCATAAACGCCATCGATAAAAGACAGTACTGTGCAGCCGTCTTCACGCACGCCCGACTAGCATAACCACCCTGGATGGTTCCGACCTAGAGTATGTGGACATCTATAAGTACCTAGGTGTCTGGCTAGAATGTAAACTCTCCTTCCAGACTCATATCAAACATCTCCAATCAAAAATCAAATCAAGAGTCGGCTTACTATTTCGCAACAAAGCCTCCTTCACTCACGCAGCAAAACTTACCCTAGTAAAACTGACTATCCTACCGATCCTCGACTTCGGCGATGTCATCTACAAAATAGCTTCCAATACTCTACTCAGAAAACTAGATGCAGTTTATCACAGTGCCATCCGCTTTGTTACTAAAGCACCTTATACCACCCACCACTGTGACCTGTATGCTCTAGTTGGCTGGCCCTCGCTACATATTCGTTGCCAGACCCACTGGCTCCAGGTCATCTACAAGTCCATGCTAGGTAAAGCTCCGCCTTATCTCAGTTCACTGGTCACGATGGCAACACCCACCCGTAGCACGCGCTCCAGCAGGTGTATCTCACTGATCATCCCTAAAGCCAACACCTAATTTGGCCACCTTAACCTACCTCACCCCATACTGTTTTTATTTTATTTACTTTACTGTTCTTTTGCACACCAGTATCTGTACCTGCACATGACCATCTAATAATTTATCACTCCAGTGTTAATCTGCTTAATTGTCATTATTCACCTACCTCCTCATGCCTTTTGCACACATTGTATATAGACTCTTTTTTTCTACTGTGTTATTGACTTGTTTATTGTTTACTCCATGTGTAACTCTGTGTTGTTGTCTGTTCACACTGCTCTGCTTTATCTTGGCCAGGTCGCAGTTGTAAATGAGAACTTGTTCTCAACTAGCCTACCTGGTTAAATAAAGGTGAAATAAATACAACATTTTACATGTTGAATGCACCAAGCTGTCTATTTGAACACTGGCACACAGCTCAGGCACCCATACATACCCCACAAGACATGCCACCAAAGGTCTCTACACAGTACCCAATTCCAGAACAGACCATCAAAGGCGCACAGTACTACATAGAGCCATGGCGACATGGAACTCTATTCCACATCAAGTAACTCATGCAAGCAGTAACATTTTATTTAAAAACAGCGGGGACTGTGAAGCCACACAAACATAGGCACAGACACATGCGTACCAACACACGATAACATACATATGCACTATACACACATGTACACATTCATTTTGTGTTGTAGATATGTGATACCTTATTGTCCTTTTATCCACTATACTACATTTCCTTTTTGTATATGCATACATGTATATAGATTATGTCATTCATCATAGATTATGCCTGTACCATGTTTGACTATGAATGTTTTTAGTGTCTATAAACTCTATTTGAGAGGACCACAATGTGTTTTTTAGCAAATCTGTACTTTGCATTTTAAATTGCATGGTAAAGCCGGTGCTTCACTAATTGGAGTGGTTTATAAGCTATTGGAAGGGTTAATAATATATAGGAAGTGTTTATAAGCTATTGGAAGGGTTTATAAGATATAGGAAGTGTTTATAAGATATTAGAGGAGTTTATAAGCTATTGGAGGGTTTTTAAGTTATTTGAGGAGTTTATAAGCGATTGGAGGGCTTTATAAGCTATTGGAGAGGTTTATAAGCTATTGGAGGATGTTATAAGCTATTGGAGGGGTTTATAAGCATTTGGAGGGCTTTATAAGCTATTGGGGGAGTTTATAAGCTATTGGGGGGGTTTATAAGCTATTGGAGGAGTTTATAAGCTATTGGAGGTTTTTTAGCTATTGGAGGTGTTTAAAAATAATTGGAGGAGTTCACAAGCTATTGGAAGGGTTAATAAGCTAATGGAGTATTTATAAGTGATTGGAGGTGTTTATAAACTATTGGAGGAGTTTATACGCTTTTGGAAGAGTTTTCACTTGGGCGGCAGCGTAGCCTAGTGGTTAGAGCGTTGAACTAGTAACCGGAAGGTTGCGCGTTCAAACCCCCGAGCTGACAAGGTACAAATCTGTCGTTCTGCCCCTGAACAGGCAGTTAACCCACTGTTCCCAGGCCGTCATTGAAAATAAGAATGTGTTCTTAACTGACTTGCCTGGTTAAATAAAGGTTAAAAAAAAATAAAAAAATAAAAAAAAGCTATTGAAGTAGTTTATAAGTGTTTGGAGGGATTTAAAAACTATTGGGGGATTTAATTAGCTATTGGTGTGGTTTATAAGCTATTGGAGGCGTTTATAAGTGTGGTTTATAAGCTATTAAAGGGGTTTATAAGCTATTGGAGGAGTATATAAACTATTGGAGGGGTTTATAAGCGATTGGAGGATTTTATAAGCTATTGGAGGAGTTTATAAGCGATTGGAGGGGTTAAGAAGCTATTGGAGGGCTTTAAGGGCTATTGGGGGAGTTTATAAGATATTGGAGGGATTTATAAGCTATTGGAGGAGTTTATAAGATATTGGAGGAGTTTATAAGCTATTGGAGGGTTTTTAAGTTATTTGAGGAGTTTATAAGCGATTGGAGGGCTTTATAAGCTATTGGGGCGCTTTATAAGCTATTGGAGAGGTTTATAAGCTATTGGAGGATGTTATAAGCTATTGGAGGCGTTTATAAGCATTTGGAGGGCTTTATAAGCTATTGGGGGAGTTAAGCTATTTGAGTAGTTTATAAGCTATAGGAGGAGTTTATAAGCGATTGGGGGGGTTTAAAACTATTGGTGGAGTTTATAAGCTATTGGAGGAGTTTATTAGCGATTGGAGGGATTTTAAAACTTTTGGAGGAGCTTATAAGCTTTTGGAGCATTTAAAGCTATTGGAAGGCTTTAAAGCTATTGGAGGGTTTTATAAGCTATTGGATGGGTTTATTAGCTATTGGAAGGCTTTAAAGCTATTGAAGGGGTTTATTAGCTATTGGAGGGGTTTATAAGCTATTGGAGGAGTTTATAAACTATTGGAAGGGTTTATAAGCTATTGGAAGATTTTAGGTAGGATGCTAGCATAGATATTGGAACAAATATGTGTTGAGGCAGATAGCGAGTAAACACTCAGATTGGTGTGTGTGTGCATGTGTGTATTCCTTTAGGCCACTCTCACTAATCATTCCACAGTTCACAGAATCAGCTTGAACACCTGTATTTGGGGAGTTTCTCACATTCTTCTCTGCAGATCTTCTCAAGCTCTGTCAGGTTGGATGGGGAGCATCACTGGACAGTTATTTCCAGTCTCTCCAGAGATGTTTATTCATGTTCAAGTCTGGGTTCTGGCTGGGCCACGCAAGGACATTCAGAGACTCGTCTCGAAGCCACTCCTGCGCTGTCTTGGCTGTGTGCTTAGGGTCGTTGTCCTGTTGGAAGCTGAACCTTCGCCCCAGTCAGAGGTCCTGAACACTCTGCAGCAGGTATTCATCAAGGATCTCTCTGTACTTTGCTCCTTTCATCTTTTCCTCGATCCTGACTAGTCTCCCAGTCCCTGCCACTGAAAAACATCCCCACAGCATGATGCTGCCATCACCATGCTTCACCGTAGGGATGGTGCCAGGTTTCCTTCAGACGGGACGCTTTGCATTCAGGCCAAAGAGTTCAATCTTCGTTTCATCAGACGAGAGAATCTTGTTTCTCATGGTCTGAGAGTCTTTACACGCCTTTGGGCAAACTCCAAGCAGGCTGTCATGTGCCTTTTACTGAGGAATGGCTTCTGTCTTGCCACTCTACCGTAAAGGCCTGATTAGTGGAGTGCTGTAAAGGTTATCCTTCTGGAAGTATCTCTCATCTCCACAGAGGAACTCTGGAGCTCTGTCAGAGTGATCATCTGCTTCTTGGTCACCACCCTGACCAAGGCCCTTCTCCTGCGATTGCTCAGTTTGGCTGGGCAGCCAGCTCTAGGGAGAGTCTTGGTGGTTCCAAACTTCTTCCATTTAAGAAGGATGAATGCCACTGTGTTCTTGGGGACATTCAATGCTGCAGAAATGTTTTGGTACCTTTCCCCAGATCTGTGACTCAACACAATCCTGTCTCGGAGCTCTACGGACAATTCCTTCGACCTCATGGCTTGGTTTTTGCTCTGACATGCACTGTCAACTGTGGGACCTTACATAGACAGGTGTGTGCCTATCCAAATCAATTGAATTTACCACAGGTGGACTCCAATCAAGTTGGAGAAACATTTCAAGGATGATCAATAGAAACAGGATGCACCTCAGCTCAATTGCGAGACTCATAGCAAAGGGTCTGAATACATAGGTCAATGTGATATTTCAGTTTTTTTAAACCTGTTTTCACTTTGTCATTATGGGGTATTGTGTGTAGATTGATGATATTTGTTTTAAATACATTTTAGAAAAATAATGTAACGTAACAAAATGTGAAAAAAGTCAATGGTCTGAATACGTTCCAAATACACAGTATAGTGTTTTGGAAATAAAATCTTCATTTACTCCTGTGTACGTTTGTGTCAACCATAGATATACATATTCAGATGTTTAAATATACTTCATTATATACATACACTACAGTTTAAAATGTTGGGGTCACTTAGAAATGTCCTTGTTTTCCATGAAAACATACATGAAATAAGTTGCAAAATGAATAGGAAATATAGTAAAGACAAGGTTATAAACAAGGTTATAAATAATGATTTTTTTATTGAAATAATAATTGTGTCCTTCAAACTTTGCTTTCATCAAAGAATCCTCCATTTGCAGGAATTACAGGCATGCAGACCTTTAGCATTCTAGTTGTCAACTTGTTGAGGTAATCTTCAGATTACCTCAACAAGTTGGATTGGATTGGCTTGATGGGCACTTCTTATGTACCATACGGTCGAGCTGCTCCCACAACAGCTCAATAGGGTTGAGATCCGGTGATTGTCCTGGCCACTCCATTATATACAGAATACCAGCTGGCTGCTTCTTCCCTAAATAGTTATTGCATAGTTTGGAGCTGTGCTTTGGGTCATTGTCCTGTTGTAGCAGGAAATTGGCTCCAATTAAGCGCCGTCCACAGGGTATGGCATGGCATTGCAAAATGATAGCCTTCCTTCTTCAAGATCCATTACATTGCCTCCACCATGCTTAACAGATGGCGTCAAGCACTCCTCCAGCATCTTTCATTTTTTCTAAGTTTCACGAATGTTCTTCTTTGTGATCTGAACACCTCGAACTTAGATTTGTCTGTCCATAATACTTATTTCCAATCTTCCTCTGTTCAGTGTCTGTGTTATTTTGCCCATCTTAATCTTTCTTTTTATTGGCCAGTCTGAGATATGTTTTTGTCTTTGCAACTCTGCCTAGAAGGCCAGCATCCTGGAGTTGACAATGACTGTTGACAATGAGACTGGTGTTTTGTAGGTACTATTTAATGAAGCTGTCAGTTGAGGACTTGTGAGGCGTCTGTTTCTCAAACTAGACACTCTAATGTACTTGTCCTCTTGCTCAGTTGTGCAACGGGGAATCCCACTCCTCTTTCTATTCTGGTTAGGGCCGTGCTGTTCTGTGAAGGGAGTAGTACACAGTGTTTCACAAGATCTTCCGTTTCTTGGCAATTTCTCACATTGAATAGCCTTCATTTCTCAGAACAAGAATAGACTGACGAGTTTCAGAAGAAAGTTATTCGTTTCTGGCCATTTTCAGCCTGTAATGGAACTCAGAAATGCTGATGCTCCAGATACTCAACTAATCTAAAGAAGGCCAGTTTTATTGCTTCTTTAATCAGGACAACAGTTTTCAGCTATGCTAAAATAACGCCAAAAGGGTTTTCTAATGATCAATAAGCCTTTTAAAATTATAAACTTGGATTAGCTAACACAACGTGCCATTGGAACACAGGAGTGATGGTTGCTGATAATGGGCCTCTGTACTCCTATGTAGATATTCCATTTTAAAAAATCAGCCATTTCCAGGTACAACAGTCATTTACGACATTTACAATGTCTACACTGTATTTCTGATCAATTTGATGTTATTTTAATGGACAAAAAATGTGCTTTTCTTTCAAAAACAAGGACATTTCTAATGACCCCAAACTTTTGAATGGTAGTGTACATCATCACATGTTGACACACATCACTGGTCTCAGCTGCCATGATTTAAAGCTTATAAATAATGTATGATGTTAAGGAGACTAAGGAAGTCTCAAGGTTTTACTCGCCTGAGGTAGAGTATCTCATGATAAGCTGTCTATTTACCATCACAAACTGATGCTGGTACTAAAACCACACTCAATGAGCTGTATAAGGCCATAATTAAACAGGAAATCTCTCATCGAGATGCTCCTTGTGGAGCACCGCAAATTCAATTTACCAACTTTTTTCCTGCATGTTAAATGTGCAAACAGAGGGAAAAATAAAAACTTTAGACCACCTTTACTCTACACACAGAGACGCATACAAAGCTTTCCCTCACCCTCCATAATTCTATCCTCCTGATTCCTGCTAACAAGCAAAAACTAAAGCAGGAAGCACCAGTGACTCGGTCAATAAAGACGTGGTCAGATGAAGCAGATGCTAAGCTACAATACTGTTTTGCTAGCACAGACTGGAATATGTTCCGGGATTCTTCCGATGGCATTGAGGAGTACACCACATCAGTCACTGGCTTCATCAATAAGTGCATCGTCCCCACAGTGACCGTAAGTACATACCCCGACAAGAAGCCATGGATTACAGGCAACATCCGCACTGAGCCAAATGGTAGAGCAGCCGCTTTCAAAGAGAGGGACTCTATCCCGGAAGCCATTAAGATATCCCGCTATGCCCGACGATGAACCATCAAACAGGCAAAGCATCAATACAGCACTATGATTGAATCATACTACACCGGCTCCGATGCTCGTCGGATGTGGCAGGGCTTGCAAACTATTACAGACTACAAAGGAAAGCACAGCCACGAGCTGCCCAGTGATACTGTCAGGGTTTACCAGAATGGGACCCAGAAGCAGACCAGGACAAGGTGAGTATAAAGATGGTGAGTATTTATTAATCAATGAGAACGTGGAGGTAGATAGTTCCGGGTGGAGGAGCGGGCAGCGGAGGTGGGTTGATGGGAGTGGATAGGCAGATCCAATGGATAACAACACACTGGTGACGAGCAGACAGGGATGGGGTATGACAGGGATGGGGTATGTCAGGGATGGGATATGACAGGGATGGGGTATGACAGGGATGGGGTATGTCAGGGATGGGGTATGACAGGGATGGGGTATGACAGGGATGGGGTATGACAGGGATGGGGTATGACAGGGATGGGGTATGTCAGGGATGGGGTATGACAGGGATGGGGTATGACAGGGATGGGGTATGACAGGGATGGGATATGTCAGGGATGGGGTATGACAGGGATGGGGTATGTCAGGGATGGGGTATGACAGGGATGGGGTATGACAGGGATGGGGTATGTCAGGGATGGGGTATGACAGGGATGGGGTATGACAGGGATGGGGTAAGACAGGGATGGGGTATGACAGGGATGGGGTATGACAGGGATGGGATATGTCAGGGATGGGGTATGACAGGGATGGGGTATGTCAGGGATGGGGTATGACAGGGATGGGGTATGACAGGGATGGGGTATGTCAGGGATGGGGTATGACAGGGATGGGGTATGACAGGGATGGGGGACAGGGAGACAGGGATGGGGTATGACAGGGATGGGGTATGACAGGGATGGGGTATGACAGGGAGGGATGGGGATGGGGTATGACAGGGATGGGGTATGACAGGGATGGGGTATGACAGGGATGGGGTATGACAGGGATGGGGTATGACAGGGATGGGGTATGACAGGGATGGGGTATGACAGGGATGGGGTATGACAGGGATGGGGTATGTCAGGGATGGGGTATGACAGGGATGGGGTATGACAGGGATGGGGTATGTCAGGGATGGGGTATGTCAGGGATGGGGTATGACAGGGATGGGGTATGTCAGGGATGGGGTATGTCAGGGATGGGGTATGGGTTCCGGGTGAATGGCTGTAGACAAAACAAACGGTGGTAAGTTAAAGGCAAGCAAGACGTACAAAACAATAAAACAAACTCTATAAACTGGAGGCTGGTTCGTGGGCACAACATACTGTTCATGGCTAACGATCCGGCAGGGAATGGATGTCAGGTCAGAGCTTTTGAAGGGGAGAGGTGATGATCAGGACAGGTGTGCAGATTACTGATGGGATACAGGTGCGGGTGAACATCGATCTCCCAACAAGCTAATTCGCCCGGCAACCAGACAGGGTGCGTTCCAGGACACCGGAAACACACTCCAGGACAGAAACACAGGCAAACAGACTCAGGAAGCGGGATTCGTGACAGATACAAGCGTACCAGACGAGCTAAATCCCTTCTATGCTCTCTTCGAGGCAAGCAACACTAAAGCATGCATAAGAGCATCAGCTGTTCCGGACAACCATGTGATCAAGCTCTCCGTAGCCGATGTGAGTAAGAACTTTAACCTCTTGCAACTAGGGGGCACTATTTTTAATTTTGGAAAAATAATGTTCCCAAAGTAAACTGCCTATTTCTCAGGACCAGATGCTAGAATATGCATATAATTGACAGCTGAGGATAGAACACACTCTAAAGTTTCCAAAACTGTACAAATATTGTCTGTGAGTATAACAGAACTGATATTGCAGGCGAAATCCTGAGAAGAATCCTGAGAAAAATCCAAAATCCAATTGTTTTGAAACCCCTGTCTTTCTATTGCCCATTGAAAGGGATATCACCCAGATTCCTTTTTCTGTGGCTTCCCTAAGGTATCTACAGCCTTTAGACGTAGTTTCAGGCCTTTATTTTGAAGAATGAGCGTAAAAGACTAGATCGCGTCAGTGGCCAGCTGAGGTCTCTCAGAGTGATTCTTGCGTAAAAGACAGAGGTAGTCATTTTTCCTCTCGCTCCTACTGAAAAGCCAATTGTCCCGGTTGATATATTATCGAATAGATATTTGAAAAACACCTTGAGGATTGATTATAAAAAACGTTTGCAATGTTTCTGTCGATATTGTGGATATAATTAGAATTGTTTTTCGACGTTGTCGTGACCGCTATTTCCGGTGGATTTCTCAACATAACGTGACAACAGAGGAATTTTGGGTATAAAAATAATTTTTATGGAACAAAAGGAACATTTGCTGTCTAACTGGGAGTCTCGTCAGTGAAAACATCTGAAGATCACCAAAGGTAAAAGGTTAATTTGATTGCTTTTCGGATTTTCGTGACCAAGCTTCCTGCTGCTAGCTGGACATAATGCTATGCTAGGCTATCGATAAACTTACACAAACGCTTGTCTTGCTTTTGCTGTAAAGCATAATTTCAAAATCTGAGATGACAGGGTGATTAACAAAAGGCTAAGCTGTGTTTCACTGTATTTCACTTGTGATTTCATGAATATGAATATTTTGCTAGTAAGATTTTTTGACCGTTGCGCTATGCTAATTAGTGTAGTTGATGACAAGTAGTTGGGTAGTTCCAAGATTAAACAGGTCAACAATCACAAAGCAGCAGGGCCAAACAGATTACCAGGATGTGTATTCTGAGCATGCGCTGACCAACTGGCAAGTGTCTTCACTGACATTTTCAACCTGTCCCTGACTGAGTCTGTAATACCAACGTGTTGCAAGCAGACCACCATAGTCCCTGTGCCCAAGAACACCAAGGTAACCTGCCTAAATGACTACCGACCCATAGCACTCACGTCTGTGAGATTTGAAAGGCTGGTCATGGCTCACATCAACACAATTATCCCAGAAACCCGAGACCAACTCCAATATTCCTACTGCCCCAACAGATCCACAGATGATGCAATCTCTTGCACTCCACACTGCCCTTTCCCACCTGGACAAAAGGAACACCTATGTGAGAATGCTACTCATTGACTACAGCTCAGCGATCCACACCATAGTGCCCTCAAAGCTCATCACTAAGCTAAGGACCATGGGATTAAACACCACCCTCTGCAACAGTATCCTGGACTTCCTGATGTGCCGCCCCCAGGTGGTAAGGTAACAACACATCTGCCACACTGATCCTCAACACAAGGGACTCTCAGCGGTGCATGCTCAGTCCCCTCCTGTACTCCCTGTTCACTCATGACTGCATGTCCAGGCACAACTCCAACACCATCAGGTAGCGGCAGGTAGCCTAGTGGTTAGAGCGTTGGACCAGTAACCGAAAGGTTGCTAGATCGAGAGAAAAAAAAGCTTGCCAACAACACAACAGTGGTAGTCCTGATTATTGACAATGATGAGACATAGGGCCTATAGGGAGGAGGTCAGCTTCATGTTCCTTGGTGTCCACATCTCCAACAAACTATCATGGTTCAAACACACCAAAACAGTTGTGAAGAGGTAAATGATAAAGCCTATTCCCCCTCAGGAGACCTGCAAGATTTGGCATGGGTCCTCAGATCCTCAAAAGGTTATTCAGCTGCACCATCAAGAGCATCCTGACTAGTTGCATCACTGCCTGGTATGGCAACATCACCGGGGCCAAGCTTCCAGCCATCCAGGAACTCTATACCAGGTGGTGTCAGAGGAAGAGCCTAAAAATTGTCAAAAACTCCAGACACCCTAGTTTCATCACCTCTGCTCCCGCACGGCAAGCAGTACCAAAGAGTCAAGTCTAGATCCAAAAGGCTTCTAAACAGCTTCTACTCCCAAGCCATAAGACCCCTGAACAGCTAATCAAATGGCTACACAGACAAACTTATATTTCTTAAAACTGCATTGTTGGTTAAGGGCTTGTAAGTAAGTATTTCACTGTAAGGTCCATACCTGTGTTCGGCGCATGTGACAAATAATATTTAATTTGAGTCTTGTTAGGCCTAAATTGTTGTTTAAGTATATGAGCCACATATGAGAGGAGAGAGGACAACTGAGAACACACAGAGGGAGACACAAATGAACACACATCAGGCTGTGGAATGGTACACTATAGTTTAAATACACACAAACAGACACATTTTCCTGTCTTCTCCAAGCATCCACAGTTCAAACTACTGTTCAGGGTAGTATCATCGAAGACTAACACCACTACTACTGCGTAGGGTAGTATCATCATCAACAGGACTAACACCACTACTACTGTTCAGGGTAGTATCATTGAAGACTAACACCACTACTACTGTTCAGGGTAGTATCATCATCAACAGGACTAACACCACCACTACTGTTGAGGGTAGTATGATCATAAACAACAGGACTAACACCACCACTAGTGTTGAGGGTAGTATCATCGAAGACTAACACCACTACTACTGTGCAGGGTAGTATCATCATCAACAGGACTAACACCACCACTACTAAGGGTAGTATCATCATCAACAGGACTAACACCACTACTACTGTTGAGGGTAGTATCATCATCAACAGGACTAACACCACTACTACTGTGTAAGGGTAGTATCATCATCAACAGGACTAACACCACTACTACTGTTCAGGGTAGTATCATCGAAGACTAACACCACTACTACTGTGTAAGGGTAGTATCATCATAAACAACAGGACTAACACCACCACTACTGTTGAGGGTAGTATCATCATCAACAGGACTAACACCACTACTACTGTGCAGGGTAGTATCATCATCAACCGGACTAACACCACCACTACTGTTGAGGGTAGTATCATCGAAGACTAACACCACTACTACTGTTCAGGGTAGTATCATCATCAACAGGACTAACACCACCACTACTGTTCAGGGTAGTATCATCATCAACAGGACTAACACCACTACTACTGTTCAGGGTAGAATCATCATCAACAGGACTAACACCACCACTACTCAGGGTAGTATCATCATCAACAGGACTAACACCACTACTACTGTTCAGGGTAGTATCATCGAAGACTAACACCACTACTACTGTTCAGGGTAGTATCATCATCAACAGGACTAACACCACCACTACTGTTGAGGGTAGTATGATCATAAACAACAGGACTAACACCACCACTAGTGTTGAGGGTAGTATCATCGAAGACTAACACCACTACTACTGTGCAGGGTAGTATCATCATCAACAGGACTAACACCACCACTACTGTTGAGGGTAGTATGATCATAAACAACAGGACTAACACCACCACTACTGTTGAGGGTAGTATCATCATCAACAGGACTAACACCACTACTACTGTGCAGGGTAGTATCATCATCAACCGGACTAACACCACCACTACTGTTCAGGGTAGTATCATCGAAGACTAACACCACTACTACTGTGTAAGGGTAGTATCATCATCAACAGGACTAACACCACCACTACTGTTGAGGGTAGTATCATCATCAACAGGACTAACACCACTACTACTGTGCAGGGTAGTATCATCATCAACCGGACTAACACCACTACTAACAGTATCAGGACTAACACCACTACTACTGTATCATCATCAACAGGACTAACACCACCACTACTGTTCAGGGTAGTATCATCATCAACAGGACTAACACCACTACTACTGTTCAGGGTAGAATCATCATCAACAGGACTAACACCACCACTACTGTTCAGGGTAGTATCATCGAAGACTAACACCACTACTACTGTTCAGGGTAGTATCATCATCAACAGGACTAACACCACCACTACTGTTCAGGGTAGTATCATCATCAACAGGACTAACACCACTACTACTGTTGAGGGTAGTATGATCATAAACAACAGGACTAACACCACTACTACTGTTCAGGGTAGTATCATCATCAACAGGACTAACACCACTACTACTGTTCAGGGTAGTATCATCATCAACAGGACTAACACCACCACTACTGTTCAGGGTAGTATCATCATCAACAGGACTAACACCACTACTACTGTTCAGGGTAGAATCATCATCAACAGGACTAACACCACCACTACTGTTCAGGGTAGTATCATCATCAACAGGACTAACACCACTACTACTGTTGAGGGTAGTATGATCATAAACAACAGGACTAACACCACTACTACTGTTCAGGGTAGAATCATCATCAACAGGACTAACACCACTACTACTGTTGAGGGTAGTATGATCATCAACAGGACTAACACCACCACTACTGTTGAGGGTAGTATGATCATAAACAACAGGACTAACACCACCACTAGTGTTGAGGGTAGTATCATCATCAACAGGACTAACACCACCACTACTGTTCAGGGTAGTATCATCATCAACATGACTAACACCACCACTACTGTTGAGGGTAGTATGATCATCAACAGGACTAACACCACCACTACTGTTGAGGGTAGTATGATCATAAACAACAGTATGATCATCAACAGGAACACCACCACTACTGTTGAGGGTAGTATCATAAACAACAGGATCAACAGGACATGACTAACACCACCACTACTGTTCAGGGTAGTATCATCATCAACATGACTAACACCACCACTACTGTTGAGGGTAGTATGATCATCAACAGGACTAACACCACCACTACTGTTGAGGGTAGTATGATCATAAACAACAGGGTAGTATGATCATCAACAGGACTAACACCAAAACTACTGTTGAGGGTAGTATGATCAAAAACAACAGGACTAACACCACCACTACTGTTGAGGGTAGTATCATCATCAACAGGACTAACACCACCACTACTAGTATCATCATCAACAGGACTAACACCACCACTACTGTTGAGGGTAGTATCATCATCAACAGGACTAACACCACCACTACTGTTCAGGGTAGTATCATCATCAACAGGACTAACACCACCACTACTGTTCAGGGTAGTATGATCATCAACAGGACTAACACCACCACTACTGTTGAGGGTAGTATGATCATAAACAACAGGACTAACACCACCACTACTGTTGAGGGTAGTATCATCATCAACAGGACTAACACCACCACTACTGTTGAGGGTAGTATGATCATCAACAGGACTAACACCACCACTACTGTTGAGGGTAGTATGATCATAAACAACAGGACTAACACCACCACTACTGTTGAGGGTAGTATCATCATCAACAGGACTAACACCACCACTACTGTTCAGGGTAGTATCATCATCAACATGACTAACACCACCACTACTGTTCAGGGTAGTATGATCATCAACAGGACTAACACCACCACTACTGGTCAGGGTAGTATCATCATCAACATGACTAACACCACCACTACTGTAACACCACCACTACTGTTGAGGGTAGTATCATCATCAACAGGACTAACACCACCACTACTGTTGAGGGTAGTATGATCATCAACAGGACTAACACCACTACTACTGTTGAGGGTATCATCATAAACAACAGGACTAACACCACTACTATGATCATAGAATCATCATCAACAGGACTAACACCACTACTACTGTTGAGGGTAGTATGATCATCAACAGGACTAACACCACCACTACTGTTGAGGGTAGTATGATCATAAACAACAGGACTAACACCACCACTACTGTTGAGGGTAGTATCATCATCAACAGGACTAACACCACCACTACTGTTCAGGTAGTATCATCATGATCATCAACAGGACTAACACCACCACTACTGTTGAGGGTAGTATCATCATCAACAGGACTAACACCACCACTACTGTTGAGGGTAGTATATCATCAACAGGACTAACACCACTACTACTGTTCAGGGTAGTATCATCATCAACAGGACTAACACCACCACTACTGTTGAGGGTATCATCGAAGACTAACACCACTACTAGTATGATCATCATCAACAGGACTAACACCACCACTACTGTTGAGGGTAGTATCATCATCAACAGGACTAACACCACACTACTGTTCAGGGTAGTATCATCATCAACAGGACTAACACCACCACTACTGTTGAGGGTAGTATCATCATCAACAGGACTAACACCACTACTACTGTTGAGGGTAGTATCATCATAAACAACAGGACTAACACCACCACTACTGTTGAGGGTAGTATGATCATAAACAACAGGACTAACACCACCACTACTGTTGAGGGTAGGTAGTAGTATCATCATCAACAGGACTAACACCACCACTACTGTGAGGGTAGTATCATCATCAACAGGACTAACACCACTACTACTGTTGAGGGTAGTATCATCATCAACAGGACTAACACCACTACTACTGTTCAGGGTAGTATCATCATCAACAGGACTAACACCACTACATCATAACACCACACTGTGTAAGGGTAGTATCATCATCAACAGGACTAACACCACCACTACTGTTGAGGGTAGTATCATCATCAACAGGACTAACACCACTACACAGGGTAGTATCATCTCAACCGGACTAACACCACTACTACTGTTGAGGGTAGGACTAACACCACTACTACTGTATAGTATCATCATCAACAGGACTAACACCACCACTACAGGGTAGTATCATCATCAACAGGACTAACACCACTACTACTGTTCAGGGTAGTATCATCATCAACAGGACTAACACCACCACTACTGTTCAGGGGTAGACTAACACCACTACTACTGTTCATATCATCATCAACAGGACTAACACCACACTACTAGTATCATCATCAACAGGACTAACACCACTACTACTGTTGAGGGTAGTATGATCATCAACAGGACTAACACCACCACTACTGTTCAGGGTAGTATCATCATCAACATGACTAACACCACCACTACTGTTCAGGGTAGTATGATCATCAACAGGACTAACACCACCACTACTGTTGAGGGTAGTATCATCATCAACAGGACTAACACCACTACTACTGTTCAGGGTAGTATCATCATCAACAGGACTAACACCACTACTACTGTTGAGGGTAGTATGATCATAAACAACAGGACTAACACCACTACTACTGTTCAGGGTAGAATCATCATCAACAGGACTAACACCACTACTACTGTTGAGGGTAGTATGATCATCAACAGGACTAACACCACCACTACTGTTGAGGGTAGTATGATCATAAACAACAGGACTAACACCACCACTACTGTTGAGGGTAGGACTAACACCACCACTACTGTTCATATCATCATCAACAGGACTAACACCACCACTACTGTTGAGGGTAGTATGATCATCAACAGGACTAACACCACCACTACTATGATCATCATCAACAGGACTAACACCACCACTACTGTTGAGGGTAGTATGATCATCAACAGGACTAACACCACCACTACTGTTGAGGGTAGTATGATCATAAACAACAGGACTAACACCACCACTAGTGTTCAGGGTAGTATCATCATCAACAGGACTAACACCACCACTACTGTTCAGGGTAGTATCATCATCAACATGACTAACACCACCACTACTGTTGAGGGTAGTATGATCATCAACAGGACTAACACCACCACTACTGTTGAGGGTAGTATGATCATAAACAACAGGACTAACACCACTACCAGGACTAACACCAAAACTACTGTTGAGGGTAGTATGATCAAAAACAACAGGACTAACACCACCATACTGTTGAGGGTAGTATCATCATCAACAGGACTAACACCACCACTACTGTTCAGGGTAGTATCATCATCAACAGGACTAACACCACCACTACTGTTGAGGGTAGTATGATCATCAACAGGACTAACACCACCACTACTGTTCAGGGTAGTATCATCATCAACAGGACTAACACCACCACTACTGTTCAGGGTAGTATGATCATCAACAGGACTAACACCACCACTACTGATCATTAACACCACCACTACTGTTGAGGGTAGTATCATCATCAACATGACTAACACCACCACTACTGTTCAGGGTAGTATGATCATCAACAGGACTAACACCACCACTACTGTTGAGGGTAGTATCATCATCAACAGGACTAACACCACCACTACTGTTCAGGGTAGTATCATCATCAACAGGACTAACACCACCACTACTGTTCAGGGTAGTATCATCATCAACATGACTAACACCACCACTACTGTTCAGGGTAGTATGATCATCAACAGGACTAACACCACCACTACTGTTCAGGGTAGTATCATCATCAACATGACTAACACCACCACTATCAGTATGATCATCAACAGGACTAACACCACCACTACTGTTCAGGGTAGTATCATCATCAACAGGACTAACACCACCACTACTGTTGAGGGTAGTATCATCATCAACAGGACTAACACCACTACTCATCTGTTCAGGGTAGGTACAGGACTAACACCACTATTATCATCAACAGGACTAACACCACCACTACTGTTGAGGGTAGAATCATCATCAACAGGACTAACACCACCACTACTGTTCAGGGTAGTATCATCATCAACAGGACTAACACCACCACTACTGTTCAGGGTAGTATGATCATCAACAGGACTAACACCACCACTACTGTTGAGGGTAGTATGATCATAAACAACAGGACTAACACCACCACTACTGTTGAGGGTAGTATGATCATCAACAGGACTAACACCACCACTACTGTTGAGGGTAGTATGATCATAAACAACAGGACTAACACCACCACTACTGTTCAGGGTAGTATCATCATCAACATGACTAACACCACCACTACTGTTCAGGGTAGTATGATCATCAACAGGACTAACACCACCACTACTGTTCAGGGTAGTATCATCATCAACATGACTAACACCACCACTACTGTTCAGGGTAGTATGATCATCAACAGGACTAACACCACCACTACTGTTCAGGGTAGTATCATCATCAACAGGACTAACACCACCACTACTGTTGAGGGTAGTATGATCATCAACAGGACTAACACCACCACTACTGTTGAGGGTAGTATGATCATCAACAGGACTAACACCACCACTACTGTTCAGGGTAGTATCATCATCAACAGGACTAACACCACCACTACTGTTCAGGGTAGTATCATCATCAACAGGACTAACACCACCACTACTGTTGAGGGTAGTATCATCATCAACAGGACTAACACCACCACTACTGTTCAGGGTAGTATCATCATCAACAGGACTAACACCACCACTACTGTTCAGGGTAGAATCATCATCAACAGGACTAACACCACCACTACTGTTCAGGGTAGTATGATCATCAACAGGACTAACACCACCACTACTGTTGAGGGTAGTATCATCATCAACAGGACTAACACCACTACTACTGTTCAGGGTAGTATGATCATCAACAGGACTAACACCACCACTACTGTTGAGGGTAGTATGATCATAAACAACAGGACTAACACCACTACTACTGTTGAGGGTAGTATGATCATCAACAGGACTAACACCACCACTACTGTTGAGGGTAGTATGATCATCAACAGGACTAACACCACCACTACTGTTGAGGGTAGTATCATCATCAACAGGACTAACACCACCACTACTGTTCAGGGTAGTATCATCATCAACAGGACTAACACCACCACTACTGTTGAGGGTAGTATCATCATCAACAGGACTAACACCACTACTACTGTTGAGGGTAGTATGATCATAAACAACAGGACTAACACCACCACTACTGTTCAGGGTAGAATCATCATCAACAGGACTAACACCACCACTACTGTTCAGGGTAGTATCATCATCAACATGACTAACACCACCACTACTGTTCAGGGTAGTATGATCATCAACAGGACTAACACCACCACTACTGTTCAGGGTAGTATCATCATCAACATGACTAACACCACCACTACTGTTCAGGGTAGTATGATCATCAACAGGACTAACACCACCACTACTGTTCAGGGTAGTATCATCATCAACAGGACTAACACCACCACTACTGTTCAGGGTAGTATCATCATCAACAGGACTAACACCACCACTACTGTTCAGTGTAGTATCATCATCAACAGGACTAACACCACCACTACTGTTGAGGGTAGTATGATCATAAACAACAGGACTAACACCACCACTACTGTTGAGGGTAGTATGATCATAAACAACAGGACTAACACCACCACTACTGTTGAGGGTAGTATGATCATAAACAACAGGACTAACACCACCACTCCTGTTCAGTGTAGTATCCTCATAAACAACAGGACTAAAAAGACGGCTTGCTGAAGGTGAATCTCCAGAGGAAGGGTGCATGTCAGCTAAGCGAACTTTAAACCATGCTGTGTGGGTTGAAATTGGAAAGGCCTGTTTTAGTGAAGCAAAACTAAACCAACACAAAAAAATACTCACAAATAGAGTCTTGGAATGTACAGGATGAGAACTGTCTAACGTTCTAACAATTCATGCATGGGAAGTGACTTCATTCATCCACAAGTCCAGTTGAAGTCGGAAGTTTACATACACCTTTGCCAAATACATTTAAACTCAGTTTTCCACAATTTTCTTGACAGTAAAAAGTCCCTGTATTAGGTCAGTTAGGATCACCACTTTATTTGAAGAATGTGAAATGTCAGAATAATAGTAGAGATAATTATTTATTTCAGGTTTTATTTCTTTCATCACATTCTCAGTGGGTCAGAAGTTTACATACAATCAAATAGTATTTGGTAGCATTTCCTTTAAATTGTTTAACTTGGGTCAAACGTTTCAGGTAGCCTTGTATAAGCTTCCCACAAAAAGTTGGGTGAATTTTGGCCCGTTCCTCCAGACAGAGCTGGTGTAACTGAGTCAGGTTTGTAGGCATCCTTGCTCGCACATGGTTTTTCAGTTCTGCCCACAAATGTTCTATAGGATTGAAGTCAGGGCTTTGTGATGGCCACACCAATACCTTGACCTTGTTGTCCTTAAACCATTTTGCCACAACTTTGGAAGTATGCTTGGGGTCATTGTCCATTTGGAAGACCCATTTGCGAACAAGCTTTAACTTCCTGACTGATGTCTTGAGATGTTGCTTTAATAAATCCACATAATTTTCCTTACATTTACATTACATTTAAGTCATTTAGCAGACGCTCTTATCCAGTTCTCGTGATGTCATCTATTTTGTGATG
>NC_068422.1:2802500-2852500 GCF_023373465.1 Oncorhynchus keta
TCAGGTTAGTCCAGTACAGCTTGGTTCAGTAGTGGTGTTGTTATCAGCTTGGTTCAGTAGTGGTGGTGTTATCAGGTTAGTCCAGTACAGCTTGGTTCACTAGTGGTGGTGTTATCAGGTTAGTCCAGTACCGCTTGGTTCAGTAGTAGTAGTGGTGGTGTTTTCAGGTTAGTCCAGTACAGCTTGGTTCAGTAATGGTGGTGTTATCAGGTTAGTCCAGTACAGCTTGGTTCAGTAATGGTGGTGTTATCAGGTTAGTCCAGTACAGCTTGGTTCAGTAATGGTGGTGTTATCAGGTTAGTCCAGTACAGCTTGGTTCAGTAATGGTGGTGTTATCAGGTTAGTCCAGTACAGCTTGGTTCAGTAATGGTGGTGTTATCAGGTTAGTCCAGTACAGCTTGGTTCAGTAATGGTGGTGTTATCAGGTTAGTCCAGTACAGCTTGGTTCAGTAATGGTGGTGTTATCAGGTTAGTCCAGTACAGCTTGGTTCAGTAATGGTGGTGTTATCAGGTTAGTCCAGTACAGCTTGGTTCAGTAATGGTGGTGTTATCAGGTTAGTCCAGTACAGCTTGGTACAGTAGTGGTGTTGTTATCAGCTTGGTTCAGTAGTGATGGTGTTATCAGGGTAGTCCAGTACAGCTTGGTTCAGTAATGGTGGTGTTATCAGGTTAGTCCAGTACAGCTTGGTTCAGTAATGGTGGTGTTATCAGGTTAGTCCAGTACAGCTTGGTTCACTAGTGGTGGTGTTATCAGCTTGGTTCACTAGTGGTGGTGTTATCAGCTTGGTTCAGTAGTGGTGGTGTTATCAGGTTAGTCCAGTACAGCTTGGTTCACTAGTGGTGGTGTTATCAGGTTAGTCCAGTACCGCTTGGTTCAGTAGTAGTAGTGGTGGTGTTTTCAGGTTAGTCCAGTACAGCTTGGTTCAGTAATGGTGGTGTTATCAGGTTAGTCCAGTACAGCTTGGTTCAGTAATGGTGGTGTTATCAGGTTAGTCCAGTACAGCTTGGTTCAGTAATGGTGGTGTTATCAGGTTAGTCCAGTACAGCTTGGTTCAGTAGTGGTGTTGTTATCAGCTTGGTTCAGTAGTGGTGGTGTTATCAGGGTAGTCCAGTACAGCTTGGTTCAGTAATGGTGGTGTTATCAGGTTAGTCCAGTACAGCTTGGTTCAGTAGTGGTGTTGTTATCAGCTTGGTTCAGTAGTGGTGGTGTTATCAGGTTAGTCCAGTAAAGCTTGGTTCACTAGTGGTGGTGTTATCAGGTTAGTCCAGTACAGCTTGGTTCAGTAGTGGTGTTGTTATCAGCTTGGTTCAGTAGTGGTGTTGTTATCAGCTTGGTTCAGTAATGGTGGTGTTATCAGGTTAGTCCAGTACATCTTGGTTCAGTAGTAGTGGTGGTGTTATCAGGTTAGTCCAGTACAGCTTGGTTCAGTAGTGGTGTTGTTATCAGCTTGGTTCAGTAGTGGTGTTGTTATCAGCTTGGTTCAGTAATGGTGGTGTTATCAGGTTAGTCCAGTACAGCTTGGTTCAGTAGTGGTGTTGTTATCAGCTTGGTTCAGTAGTGGTGGTGTTATCAGGTTAGTCCAGTACAGCTTGGTTCACTAGTGGTGGTGTTATCAGGTAAGTCCAGTACAGCTTGGTTCAGTAGTGGGGATGTTATCAGGTAAGTTCAGTACAGCTTGGTTCAGTAGTGGTGGTGTTATCAGGTTAGTCCAGTACAGCTTGGTTCAGTAGTGGTGTTGTTATCAGCTTGGTTCAGTAGTGGTGGTGTTATCAGGTTAGTCCAGTACAGCTTGGTTCACTAGTGGTGGTGTTATCAGGTAAGTCCAGTACAGCTTGGTTCAGTAGTGGGGATGTTATCAGGTAAGTCCAGTACAGCTTGGTTCAGTAGTGGTGGTGTTATCAGGTTAGTCCAGTACAACTTGGTTCAGTAGTGGTGGTGTTATCAGGTTAGTCCAGTACAGCTTGGTTCAGTAGTGGTGATGTTATCAGCTTGGTTCAGTAGTGGTGGTGTTATCAGGGTAGTCCAGTACAGCTTGGTTCAGTAATGGTGGTGTTATCAGGTTAGTCCAGTACAGCTTGGTTCAGTAATGGTGGTGTTATCAGGTTAGTCCAGTACAGCTTGGTTCAGTAATGGTGGTGTTATCAGGTTAGTCCAGTACAGCTTGGTTCAGTAGTGGTGTTGTTATCAGCTTGGTTCAGTAGTGGTGGTGTTATCAGGGTAGTCCAGTACAGCTTGGTTCAGTAATGGTGGTGTTATCAGGTTAGTCCAGTACAGCTTGGTTCAGTAGTGGTGTTGTTATCAGCTTGGTTCAGTAGTGGTGGTGTTATCAGGTTAGTCCAGTACAGCTTGGTTCAGTAGTGGTGGTGTTATCAGGTTAGTCCAGTACCGCTTGGTTCAGTAGTAGTAGTGGTGGTGTTTTCAGGTTAGTCCAGTACAGCTTGGTTCAGTAATGGTGGTGTTATCAGGTTAGTCCAGTACAGCTTGGTTCAGTAATGGTGGTGTTATCAGGTTAGTCCAGTACAGCTTGGTTCAGTAATGGTGGTGTTATCAGGTTAGTCCAGTACAGCTTGGTTCAGTAGTGGTGTTGTTATCAGCTTGGTTCAGTAGTGGTGGTGTTATCAGGGTAGTCCAGTACAGCTTGGTTCAGTAATGGTGGTGTTATCAGGTTAGTCCAGTACAGCTTGGTTCAGTAGTGGTGTTGTTATCAGCTTGGTTCAGTAGTGGTGGTGTTATCAGGTTAGTCCAGTACAGCTTGGTTCACTAGTATTGGTGTTATCAGGTTAGTCCAGTACCGCTTGGTTCAGTAGTGGTGTTGTTATCAGCTTGGTTCAGTAGTGGTGTTGTTATCAGCTTGGTTCAGTAATGGTGGTGTTATCAGGTTAGTCCATTACAGCTTGGTTCAGTAGTAGTGGTGGTGTTATCAGGTTAGTCCAGTACAGCTTGGTTCAGTAATGGTGGTGTTATCAGGTTAGTCCAGTACAGCTTGGTTCAGTAATGGTGGTGTTATCAGGTTAGTCCAGTACAGCTTGGTTCAGTAGTGGTGTTGTTATCAGCTTGGTTCAGTAGTGGTGTTGTTATCAGCTTGGTTCAGTAGTGGTGTTGTTATCAGCTTGGTTCAGTAATGGTGGTGTTATCAGGTTAGTCCAGTATAGCTTGGTTCAGTAGTAGTGGTGGTGTTATCAGGTTAGTCCAGTACAGCTTGGTTCAGTAATGGTGTTATCAGGTTAGTCCAGTACAGCTTGGTTCAGTAATGGTGGTGTTATCAGGTTAGTCCAGTACAGCTTGGTTCAGTAATGGTGGTGTTATCAGGTAAGTTCAGTACAGCTTGGTTCAGTAGTGGTGGTGTTATCAGGTTAGTCCAGTACAGCTTGGTTCAGTAGTGGTGTTGTTATCAGCTTGGTTCAGTAGTGGTGGTGTTATCAGGTTAGTCCAGTACAGCTTGGTTCACTGGTGGTGGTGTTATCAGGTAAGTCCAGTACAGCTTGGTTCAGTAGTGGGGATGTTATCAGGTAAGTTCAGTACAGCTTGGTTCAGTAGTAGTGGTGTTGTTATCAGCTTGGTTCAGTAGTGGTGGTGTTATCAGGTTAGTCCAGTACAGCTTGGTTCACTAGTGGTGGTGTTATCAGGTAAGTCCAGTACAGCTTGGTTCAGTAGTGGGGATGTTATCAGGTAAGTCCAGTACAGCTTGGTTCAGTAGTGGTGATGTTATCAGCTTGGTTCAGTAGTGGTGTTGTTATCAGCTTGGTTCAGTAGTGGTGTTGTTATCAGCTTGGTTCAGTAGTGGTGTTGTTATCAGCTTGGTTCAGTAGTGGTGTTGTTATCAGCTTGGTTCAGTAGTGGTGTTGTTATCAGCTTGGTTCAGTAGTGGTGTTGTTATCAGCTTGGTTCAGTAGTGGTGTTGTTATCAGCTTGGTTCAGTAGTGGTGGTGTTATCAGCTTGGTTCAGTAGTGGTGGTGTTATCAGCTTGGTTCAGTAGTGGTGGTGTTATCAGCTTGGTTCAGTAGTGGTGGTGTTATCAGGTCAGTCCAGTACAGCTTGGTTGAGTAATGGTGGTGTTATCAGGTAAGTTCAGTACAGCTTGGTTCAGTAATGGTGGTGTTATCAGGTAAGTCCAGTACAGCTTGGTTCAGTAGTAGTGGTGTTGTTATCAGCTTGGTTCAGTAGTGGTGGTGTTATCAGCTTGGTTCAGTAGTGGTGGTGTTATCAGCTTGGTTCAGTAGTGGTGTTGTTATCAGCTTGGTTCAGTAGTGGTGTTGTTATCAGCTTGGTTCAGTAGTGGTGTTGTTATCAGCTTGGTTCAGTAGTGGTGGTGTTATCAGCTTGGTTCAGTAGTGGTGGTGTTATCAGGTCAGTCCAGTACAGCTTGGTTGAGTAATGGTGGTGTTATCAGGTAAGTTCAGTACAGCTTGGTTCAGTAATGGTGGTGTTATCAGGTAAGTCCAGTACAGCTTGGTTCAGTAGTAGTGGTGTTGTTATCAGCTTGGTTCAGTAGTGGTGGTGTTATCAGCTTGGTTCAGTAGTGGTGGTGTTATCAGCTTGGTTCAGTAGTGGTGGTGTTATCAGGTTAGTCCAGTGCAGCTTGGTTCAGTAGTGGTGGTGTTATCAGGTTAGTCCAGTACAGCTTGGTTCAGTAGTGGTGTTGTTATCAGCTTGGTTCAGTAGTGGTGGTGTTATCAGGTTAGTCCAGTACAGCTTGGTTCAGTAGTGGTGTTGTTATCAGCTTGGTTCAGTAGTGGTGGTGTTATCAGGTAAGTCCAGTACAGCTTGGTTCAGTAGTGGGGATGTTATCAGGTAAGTCCAGTACAGCTTGGTTCAGTAGTGGTGGTGTTATCAGGTTGGTTCAGTAGTAGTGGTGTTCTCTCTCTCTCGCTCCTTGATCCACATTCATTGGGAGTCATATGTTTTTCTACTGCACTCTCTCTCTCTCTCCTAGATCCACTCACTGGAGGACAAGATGAAATTATTCCACAAAAACTCAGTGGTGACTCATCTGGGGACCACGTTCAAAGGTACTGTAAACATCTATATTCATCTATATTAAACGTCTATACTACTTTAAATATAAACATACATTCAAAAAGTAATGTTAACTTCCTCTGTAAGATGTTTTCTGAAAAATATAAACTTTTCAATCATCTTCTTAGCTCAAAAGGACCTCATGGAAAATGAGTACGGCTATTCAGTCAGCCATTTAGTGTGATAGGACATTGCTGCTGTTAGTTCAACATCACTAAGATGAAGCCCCCACAGTAGTGTCTCAATCATATCAACCTCAAACCTATTATAAATTATATCTTCTCTGCATGGAGGACAGGGTAGAGGGGGAGGACGGTCAAACTAAATTCTAACCTCTTATGGACTTTCCCTGCTGGCGTAATAAAGATAATCGTCTGTTGGATGGGAAAGGGGGGTGAGGAGGTAGGGGTGAAAATTCATCCCAGGACATAATGACTTTTGCAGGCTGCACTCTTGTTTCCCATGTGAAAACCTCTAACGCAGCACAGCGCACTGCCCCCCTGGCCTGAAGTTACACCACTCAATTTCTAACACTCTCTCCAACCCAAGACTTTAGTAGTCCACTGTTTTGCCTGGGTGTCTGAACAACCCTCTGGGTGTCTGAACAACCCTCTGGGTGTCTGAACAACCCTCTGGGTGTCTGAACAACCCTCTGGGTGTCTGAACAACCCTCTGGGTGTCTGAACAACCCTCTGGGTGTCTGAACAACCCTCTGGGTGTCTAAACAACCCTCTGGGTGTCTAAACAACCCTCTGGGTGTCTGAACAACCCTCTGGGTGTCTGAACAACCCTCTGGGTATCTGAACAACCCTCTCAGCCAGGTCACATCCTAACCTTTCCCCCTTATGCATACCCCATTACTTCATATTAGAGCTGGAACGATAAACTGAAAATAATCGATACCGACCAAACTGACCATATATCGAGGACATTTTACTGATAATAACAATAAATTGCCTTTACTAGAGGAATGTGAAGTTTAAAATTTAATTCTGCTAATATGGACTATTGCTAACGGGACAATTGATAGCTACAACATTAGCAGCAGCAGCACAATAAAAATAAGTAACTGGTGCACATTGTTAATAACATATCGTTCAATTGATTGTTATGGTGATAATTCTGTTAATTGATTGTGACATGGACTTTGGTCCATATCACCCAGCTGTACTCCATAGCTTGTCTACTCCAGCTGAAGAGAAGCCTGCTGGCCCAGTGATCTGACTCACACCACTGTTGACAGCCTCAGTATATATTAACACCATCTCAATGTGGCTTCTGCTGTCCTGACCACTGTGGACCTCTAATAACACTGCTGAGCTGAGCTGTGCTCCAACATAGTGGTTGGAAAGGACAATGTGGACAATGTGAAAACATTTCCAAGCCAGCACAGATGGTGTTTAAACCACTGTCATGACGCCTGGTCAAGAGGCCAATGAGTAGTGGTTCCACGTAGAGGTGCTTTCTGCTGTGTTGTGTAGTGTGGGTCCTCATGCCCCAGTGTGAGTGTTACTCTACTGTGGGTTCATCTGGGCTACTCTTCCTGGGGTCCGGGGCCTGGAGGTCAGGAGGACATAAAGCTGAAAGGATTTATTAGCCAGGCCATTTCTCCACGCCTGATGATCAAAGACTAGTTTGGCCTCTACCTCTTCTCTTTCTCTTCATCACCCCTTCATTTTCCCAGCATTCCTAACCCTGTTCCTTTCAACATCAAGCTGCTCTTCTCTGCTGGCACAGCCAGGGGCCTACAGTGTCATCGTGTATCTGATGAATGCACTAATGTCAGTCGCTCTGGATAAGAGCATCTGTTAAATGACTAAAATGTAAATGGCTATTCCAGAGAAATGGGAGGGTGTTTTTAAGTTGCAACCCCTTCACTGGCCTAAACATCTCCATGGAATGGACTTTGGAAGAACAAGAAATGTAATCATCAAAACAAATCAGAGGAACTTCTTTCCACAGCTCCAAGTTACATACAAAATAAGAACAAGTCGCATAGAATCACAACGAGAAACAAACAACTAAGAATTAAACAAGTCAGAAAATAGAAAAGCAATAAGGTATAGACTATATGGAGTTAATCCTTCACCCACGTCACACCTGACAGTGTTTCCCTTGAAGAGGATGGAGAAGAACTAACATGATTGCTATTTTGAAGTGTGACCGGTTGGGATTTCACACCGTGGTAATTGAGACATAACTCTGTCTCACTAGGTACAGGGATGATGGAGCAATGCATCTGAACAGGCCTGGTTGGAATTGTCTTGCAGTGTACAAGTGCTCATGTAGGGCCATGTGCCATTCTTTCTAGTTTTGATGGTTTGAACCTACCCCTGTTCACTGCTATCAGGGTTTCAGGGTTATGTTCAGAACTGTTGCTAATTGAAACATAATGTCATGTCAGCTGAACAGTATGGCCGACAGAATCAGGGTGGAACATTAGATGACTCCGTGCCAAATTTAGAAGTGGCATTTACATAGAGCCGATGAATAATGGAATACACCTTTAGAACTGAGAACTACACGTAACTGCCAACATAAAGGAAACACTTGAGTAAATGAGGGATACAAAGTAAACTAAGCAAAAAAATGAAACATTCTCTCACTGTCAACTGTGTTTATTTTCAGCAAACTTAACATGTGTAAATATTTGTATGAATGTAACAAGATTCAACAACCGACATCAACTGAACAAGTTCCACAGACATGTGATTAACAGAAATGGAATAATAATCAAAAGCAACAGTCAGTATCTGGTGTGGCCACCAGCTGCATTAAGCACTGCAGTGCATCTCCTCCTCATGGACTGCACCAGATTTGCCAGTTCTTGCTGTGAGATGTTACCCCACTCTTCCACCAAGGCACCTGCAAGTTCCCGGACATTTCTGGGTGGAATGGCCCTAGCCCTCACACTCCGATACAACAGGTCCCAGACGTGCTCAATGGGATTTGCCAGTCCTGTCTGGCCAAGCGACGTTGTTGCTGGTGAGGACCTGCCTTACAACAGGCCTTCAAGCCCTCAGTCCAGCCTCTCTCAGCATATTGCGGACAGTCGGAGCACTGATGGAGGGATTGTGCGTTCCTGGAGTAACTATGGCAGTTGTTGTTGCCATCTTGTACCTGTCACACAGGTGTGATGTTTGGATCCTGTGCAGGTGTCGTTACACGTGGTCAGCCACTGCAAGGACGATCAGCTGTCCGTCCTGTCTCCCTGTAGTGCTGTCTTAGACGTCTCACAGTACGGACATTGCAATTTATTGCCCTGACCAAACCTGCAGTCCTCATGTCTCCTTGCAGCATGCCTAATGCACATTCACGCAGATGAGCAGGGACCCCGGGCATCTTTCGTTTTATGTTTTTCAGAGTTAGTAGAAAGGCCTCTTTTGTGTCCTAAGTTTTCATAACTGTGACCTAAGCACTGAAATAAGATCAAGAAGCTTAATTTTCCAACTCATTAACAAATTACAACCCCCCCTCCAAATAGATCAACATTCATATTGGACAGCCGGTAATGGGTTGTCAATGTGAGTAAAAAATCTAATGGCGGCCAACTGTCAGGATGTCGGGAAGCTTTGAGGTTAAAAAAAACTGTCTCCAGCGGTTATAAATATTTAAACATTGTGGCAGAATTTAGAATGTTTTTTTTATTATTACTGCTCTGTTCTTTGGATTGGGATAGCAGTTGAAACATAGTATCTTTACTGCTACCGACCAAATCTTTGTGACCACACAGCACCTTCCCTCTGGGGCTTGTATCAAACATTTGTGAGTTCAAAAGCCTTGAGAGACTGAAGCATGCCACTACACAATCCAGATGGAGAGTCTCGCCACCTGAGGCCAGATAACCAGCTAGGTTATCACACTCTTGGCATTCTCTCAACCAGCTTCACCATCTCAACTGGGTTGAGGTCGGGTGACTGTGGAGGCCAGGTCATCTGATGCAGCACTCCATCACTCTCCTTCTTGGTCAAATAGCCCTTACATAGTCTGGAGGAGTGTTGTTTCATTGTCCTGATGAAAAATAAATGATAGTCCCACTAAACACAAACTAGATGGGATGGCGTATTGCTGCTGAATGCTCTGGTAGCCATGCTGGTTAAGTGTGCCTTGAATTCTAAATAAATCAGTGTCACCAGCAAAGCACCCCAACACCATCACACCTCCTCCTCCATGCTTCACAGTGGGAACCACTGTTCATGTTCATGAATTGTTTATGGTACATTGAACAAGCATGGGGAAAAAGTGTTTAAACCCTTTACAATGAAGTTCTGTGAAATTATTTGGATTTTTACGAATTATCTTTGAAAGACAGGGTCCTGAAAGAGGGCCGTTTCTTTTAATATTAATATTGTTTAATATTGAAAGCAGGTACTTACACACAGGTGTGGTTCCTGTGTTATTTATGCAGTTAACATCCCATCATGCTTAGGTTCATGTATAAAATTGCTGGGCAGGGGAGACACGTGATGCCGCGGAGCTGAGCAGACGTTGACAAACCGAGCTCTTCAAAGTTATTCTATTTTTACCTAAATAACAACGTTGAAACAATATTCTAACATCGGCTGATAAATTGTCAAGTACTTACCTTCCCAAAGAGCCATGGACCTCCGACCGAGAGGCAAGAAGGACGAACAAAACGTTGTTGATTCCCAAGATGACGCTACAGCTGGCAAGATTAGCATTAGCCCTCATAACTCAGACGACAGTTCCAGACTGTTGCTCTCAGCAGCCTCTTACAAGCCTGCCCGACATGCTGGCTACTCTCCTCCGGGAAATTCAGGATGGTAACAGAGGTCTTTCTCTGAAAATCGATAAGAAATCGGCTGAACTCCATTCTTCCATTGACGACCTGAAATCCTCCATGAATGATCTCCTTTTGAGAACGACTGAGGCAGAGCTGCGCATTAATTAGCACAGTTGAAGATACCATCGCTAGACATGACCAGGTCTTGACACAACTGCAAAATGACAATGCCTACCTCAAAAACAAGGTAGATCAGATGGAGAACCAGAGTAGATGTAGTAATATCCGTGTGGTGGGATTGAAAGAGGACAGTGAGGGCCGTGACCCGATCCGTTTCTTCACTCAATGGATCCCGGAGGTCCTAGGCATAATCAACTTCACCAAGCCGCTGGAAATCGAACGCGCCCACAGAACATCAGCGCCGGAACCCCGGCCAGATGAGCCCCCACGAGCCGTCCTGATCAGGTTCCTCCGTTTCCAAGACAGAGAGAAGATACTGCAACTCGCAAGAGCCAAAGGGGACATCGCCATCGATGGGAAGAGGGTCAGCCTTTTCCCGGATATGAGCGTGGACCTCGCCAGACGCTGCAAGCAGTTCAGACCTGCCGCCAAAGCACTGAAGGAGAAGAACATCACCGGCTACCTCATCCACCCTGCGCGGATGAGAGTTCAGTACAAAGGTGGAAGCCATCTCTTCAACACACCGGGAGAAGCGCACACTTTTCTCAAAGAACTGAGCAACGTCTGAGTCTGAGCCAGGACGGTCTCTCTGGGGGATAAAATGCAGTTTGTTTGTTTTCTCTTATCCGGATTGAACTGCTGGTATCTCCCGGTCACTTTAATTGATTTGTACATTTTCCACTAACCGTATCTTCCCGGGGTGAGTTCTATTACATTTACAGGAGAGTATATTTTGGTTTAGTCCATATCTACTGGGCGAAGCAATAAGTGGGTTTAGGCCCACTGCTTTCCCCCTCATTTATGTTCATCTTTCGTAAAGAGACTCAAGCAGCCCTTACCGTGGGCAGTAAATATTCAGCCATAAATATCTATTCACAACGTTTGTTTTCAATTTAGAGAGCTCGCAGGTTTTAGTTTACGCCAAGGTTTAGCTAGTAAGAGCAAGATGGAAAGCGAGCAGCAACGTATCTCTACAAGTGTATTCATGTTTGATTGTTGGGACTGTTGTTCTAGTCTGACAATCGGGGTGGGTGGGATTTTTATTATTTTTTTCTTCCTTTTTTCTATGTTTATTGTTTCCTTCTTAAAGAGACACACAGGTCACTTTTGTGCTCAAACCAAAGTTGAAATATTTCCTAATTATCTGCATATGATAGATTTCTATTCACTTACATATTTGAAACCCAACCTATGCTTAATCCACTAAAATATGTCACATTCAACGCAAAAGGTTTTAACAGCCCGATTAAAAGGAAAAGAGTCTATACATACCTTAAGAAATTAAAGGCTGACATTGTGTTTTTACAAGAAACACATCTTACAGCCAGTGAACAGAAGAAATTGAAGAGGGAATGGGTAGGACAAGTTTTTGCATCCTCTTTTAACTCCAAAGCAAGAGGAACTGCAATTTTGTAGACACATCCCCTTCTGCGTCAACAACACCATCTCTGATCCCTCTGGCAGGTTTGTTTTGGTGCAGGGGCATATGTTTTCAGAGTATATTTATGCTCCTAACTTCGATGACCATATGTTTATTCAGAATGTCTTCCTTCAGGTTGCTCAAGCACCACCAGGATGGCTACTGGTTGGAGATTTTAATTTTTGCTTAGATACAGTTCTTGATAGGTCTTCTGATAAACCCTCACTTCTTACCAAAGCCGGCAAGCTCACCATGTCATTCATGAAAGATCTCAATTTACTAGACATCTGGAGACAGTTGCACCCACAGGATAGGGACTACTCTTTTTATTCACACCCACACAAGACACACACACGCATAGATAACGTTTTACTTTCGACACAACTGTTTCATAGAGTGTTAGATGTCGAGTATCTCCCCAGATTGCTTAGTGACCATTCTCCTCTGGTATTATCAATCTCCATTCCAACCAAGGTAAATGGAGCATATAGATGGAGACTAAATTCTACACTTCTAAAGCAACCTGAATTTTGTGCATTCATCAAAGAGCAGATCAATATTTTTACTTTGACAAACAAACCCTGCTCCTGACAGCTTCATTCTTTGGGACACATTGAAGGCCTACCTGAGGGGACAGATTATTTCCTATACTAAAGGGCTGAAGAAAAAACACGGTGCGGAACTGAGTGCCCTTGAATCTGAAATCTCCGAGCTAGAGAACCTACCAAAGAGGCCCGACTAAAGATCTATACAGGCTTTTGGTAAATAAAAAACTTAAATATAATATTCTGAACACATATCAAGCTGAGAGGGCCATCACTAAATCAAAACAGCGTTATTATGAGCTTGGAGAGAAAGCTCACAAAGTATTGGCATGGCAACTGAAAGCAGAGGAAAGTAAGAGGACAATTAATGCCATAGAAACTCTCACTAAAGAGATCTTTCGACCCTACTGAATTGAATAATACTTTTAAGAAATACTATGAAGACCTCTACACTTCCCAATCAAGCGATGATCTATCAGAGATCGACTCCTTTCTCTCCTCTCTCAACCTCCCATGCCTGTCAGGGGAAGACAGCGAGTGCCTGAGTGAACACTTCTCAGTCCCTGAATTGTTGGAGGCCATTAAATCCTTACCTTCTAATAAATCTCCTGGGGAGGAAGGCTTCCCTCCAGAGTTCTATAAAGAATTTAGGGAGCTGTTGGTCCCCTACCTTATGGAGGTACTTAAAAAAGCCAGAGAAGACAACTGCTTTCCAGAGTCCTTCTCTCAAGCAGTGATTACTGTAATCCACAAGAAAGGGAAAAACCCGCTAAAGTGCGCCTCCTATAGACCAATCTCTCTCCTTAACACAGATTGTAAACTGGTCACCAAGATGCTATCTAAGAGACTGGAGTCATGTCTTCCCCTGTTGGTCAACCCAGATCAGAAATAATAGATTGTCCTCCAATAATCTCAGAAGGTTCTTCGATATAATTCACCTTGCTAACAAAAACAAAATACCTGGTGTCGCAGTCTCCCTCGACGCTGAAAAGGCCTTTGATAGGGTTGAATGGCCATACCTCTTTCGCGTCTTGGAAAAGTTTGGTTTAGGTACCGTGTTTGTAAATTTGATAAAATCACTCTACAAATCTCCTAAAGCTAGGATTGCTACCAATGGGATTACTTCCTCCTCTTTCCCTCTTTATAGGGGGAACAGACAAGGTTGCCCAATTAGCCCCCACCTCTTTGCCCTCGCCATCGAACCGTTGGCTGAGGCTATTAGAACGTGCCCTGACATATATGGCTTTGAGGTGGGCCCCCATACCCATAAATTATCACTCTTTGCGGACGACCTTATCTTATTCCTAACAAACCCAGAACACTCCCTCTCTCACTTGCAGATCCTACTACAGTGTTATAGTTATTTCTCTGGATATAAGGTCAATCTTGATAAAAACGAAATCTTACCGTTGTCTGTCTTTGACCATCATACCATCAAGCACAAGTTTCCTTTTAGATGGTCGCCTATGGGCTTCACATATTTGGGCATAAGGGTGGATGGTAATCTGAACAACCTCTATAAACTCAATCTGGCCAGTTTGTTGCAAAAGGTGGAGGTTGACCTTTGTAAATGGATGGACTTACCTCTCACTCTACTGGGTAGAATCAATGTAATTAAAATGAATGTCCTGCCCAGGTTTCTATATCTGTTTCAATCTCTCCCTATCCCTGTTCCCGCAGCATTTTTTCCTCTCTCGACAAGCTGACCAGACGGTTTATCTGGCACGGCAAAACCCCTAGGGTTGGCCTGGATAAACTGACCCTTGATTACAGTCAAGGGGGCTTAAACCTCCCCAATTTTAGAATGTACTACTGGGCTGCACAGTCTAGGTTTCTGGCTCAGAGGTTTGACAATGGTCCCTCTCCCTCATGGTTGAATATTGAAAAGCTTGAGGTAAATGATGACACTGGGGCAGATTTGTTTTACAAATGGGACAGAAAACCATCACAGACAACCCTTTAAACATACATTCTGTCCTGGCATGGCGCAAACTGCATGAGCTGTTCGGACGAGGGGGATTCCTTTCCCCTAAAACCCCTTTATGGAACAATAGATTGATCCCTATGTTTTTCCAGAACAGTAACTTTAGACCATGGTCTGATAAGGGGATCACTCTTCTGGAACATTGTTACGAGGAGGGAGTTCTTATGTCTTTTGATCAGCTGAAACAGAAATACCACTTGCCTAACAGGGACTTCTTTAGCTACCTACAACTACAAAAATGTATTAGGGTGACTCAAGGGACAATGGAACCTACCTAAGATGTCACCTATTGAACAACTCTGCCACGCAGACCAACCACTGTTCAAGACCATTTCCCGTGTTTACAATGCTCTTATGTCAGGTCTAACACTGCCTGGGCTAGATAAACCCCGACTTAGATGGGAGAGAGATCTGGGTATTGATCTTGATGAGGATCTATGGAGTGACCTATGCAGGGATGGGGTTACATCCACATTGAACTCCAGATACAGACTGATCCAGTTGAATTTCCTCCATCAGCTCTATATCACCCCATCTATACTGCACAGGTTCAACCCAGATATCTCCTCCCTATGTTTTAGATGTGGCTCAGATGAAGGAACATTCCTCCATTCCACTTGGCAGTGTTCAAAACTACACGGTTTCTGGCAGGGGGTATGCGATACCATATCCTCAATTCACGGGGTTGCATTCCCTTTAGACCCGGAGGTCTGTCTACTGGGTAACTTTACTAACACCAATCTTAGGCAAAGCCTATAAAGCTAACAGAAATATTGCTAGCGATTGCCAAGAAATGTATTGCCTTGAAATGGAAATTGGATTCCTCCCTGCCAGTTGCAATGTGGCTTTCGGAAGTTAATAGTTGTATCCCTTTGGAGAAAATCACTTACTGCTTGAGGAATAAGTTAGGCATTTTACAGAATTTGGCAACCTTTTATTGACTATATGGAGAATCTCCCCCCACATCTCATTGATTGAATCTATATATAATCCTCACATAATGTTTCACACGTAATGTATATTATGTAGCCTACGGCAGGTGATCCAATGTCTCATTATTTTTAAAAATATTTTGATTTATTTATTTTTTGTTATTGTATGTTTGTTTATATAACTATAATTATAATTTATTTTTGTTACGTTCGTCTGTTACTGTCACTTTGTCCTATCGTTGTCTAATATCTTTTCACTTTTGTTTTGAATGTTCTTAATTGGAAAATGCAAAAAACAAAAGAAAAATGCTGGGCAGGCCAATGCCCCCATCCACAGGGCACAAGTGGTCACTGAGTGGTTTATTGAGCATGAAAATGATGTAAACCATATAACATGGCCATCTGTCACCAAATCTCAACCCAATTGAACACTTATGAGATTCTGGTGCGGTGGCGAGGACAGAGTTCACCACCATCAACAAAACACCAAATTATGGAATTTCTCTTGGAAGAATGGTGTCGCATCCCTCCAATAGAGTTCCAGACACAGAATCTTTGCCACGGTGCATTGAAGCTGTTCTGGCTCTTAGTGGCCCTATTAAGACACTTTATGTCGGTGTTTCCTTTATTTTGACAGTTACCTGTACATCGCAATGTAAATTGGTTTGTGTGCGTGTATCTACAGTTGAAGTCTGACGTTTACATACACTTAGGTTGGAGTCATTAAAACTTGTTTTTCAACCACTCCACAAATTTCTTGGTAACAAACTATAGTTTTAAGCAGGTCGGTTAGGACATCCACTTTGTGCATGACACAAGTAATTTTTCCAACAATTGTTTACAAACAGATTACTTAATTTATATGTCACTGTATCACAATTCCAGTGGGTCAGAAGTTTACATACACTAAATTGACTGCCATACAACAGCTTGGAAAATTCCAGAAAATTATGTCATTACTTTAAAAGATTCTGATAGGCTAATTGACATAATTTGAGTCAATTGGAGGTGTACCTATGGATGTATTTCAAGACCTACCTTCAAACTCAGTGCCTCTTTGCTTGACATCATGGGAAAATCAAGAGAATTCTACCAAGATCTCGGGAAAATAAATTGTAGACCACAAGTCTGCTTCATCCTTGGGAGCAATTTACAAACTCCTGAAGGTACCACGTTCATCTGTACAAACAATAGTACGCAAGTATAAACGCCATGGGACCATGCAGCCATCATACCACTCAGGAAGGAGATGCGTTCTGTCTCCTAGAGATGAACATACTCTTGTGCGAAAAGTACAAATCAATCCCAGAACAGCAAAGGACCTTGTGAATATGCTGGAGGAAACCGGTACTAAAGTCCACAGTAAAGCAAGTCCTATATCGACATAACCTGAAAGGCCGCTCAGCAAGGAAGAAGCCACTGCTCCAAAACCGCCATAAAAAATCCAGACAACGGTTTGCAACTGCACATGGGGACAAAGATCGTACTTTTTGGAGAAATGTCCTCTGGTCTGATGAAACAAAAATAGAACTGTTTGGCCATAATGACCATCGTTATGTTTGGAGTAAAATGGGGCAGGCTTGCAAGCAGAAGAACCTCCTCCCAGCTGTGAAGCACTGAGGTGGCAGCATCATGTTGTGGAGGTGCTTTGCTGCAGGAGGGACGGGTGCACTTCACAAAATAGATGGCATCGTGAGGAAGGAAAATTATGTGGATATATGAAAGCAACATCTCAAGACAACAGTCAGGAAGTTAATGCTTGGTCGCAAATGGGTCTTTCAAATGGACAGTGACCCCAAGCATACTTCCAAAGTTGTGGCAAAATAGCTTAAGGACAACAAAGTCAAGGTATTGGAGTGGCCATCAAATTATAATCTCCACCTGGCCACCCCTCATAGCCTGGTTCCTCTCTAGGTTTCTTCCTAGGTTTTGGCCTTTCAAGGGAGTTTTTCCGAGCCACCGTGCTTCTACACCTGCATTGTTTGCTGTTTGGGGTTTTAGGCTAGGTTTCTGTACAGCACTTTGAGATATCAGCTGATGTAAGAAGGGCTATATAAATAAAAATGTATTTTATTTGAAAGCACTGACCTCAATCCCATAGAAAATTGGTGGGCAGAACTGAAAAGGCGTGTGCGAGCAAGGAGGCCTACAAACCTGACCTAGTTACACCAGCTCTGTCAGGAGGAATGGGCCAAAATTCAACCAACTTATTGTGGGCAGCTTGTGGAAGGCTACGTTTGACCCAATTTAAAGGCAACGCTACCAAATACTAATTGAGTGTATGTAAACTTCTGACCCACTATGAATGTGATGAAAGAAACACAATCTGAAATAAATCATTCTATACTATTATTCTACATTTTTCCATTTTTAAAATAAAGTGGTGATCCTAACTGACCCAAGATTTTTACTCTGATTAAATGTCAGGACACACACACATCATTACATAGATACACACGCTATTAATTTATATATACACACATGATATTGTGTGTGTGTGTGTGTGTGTGTGTGTGTGTGTGTGTGTGTGTGTGTGTGTGAACAGTAAAGGTTATTAATGAGCTCTTGAAGTTGAGAAATGAGCATTCAATACTTCTCCATCATAGATGTGAATTAGTCACATTGTCAAATGTCAGTGTCTATGAGCTGATGTGTTATGTTATCCTACATTAACCTGACCTTTGTTTTGTGTGTTCCAGATCCTGGCCATTACAGTGCTGAGTCCTTCTCACAACTCACAGAGTTTGAGTACCTGAGGAAGGTCCTGTTTGAGTACATGATGGGGCGGGAAACCAAGGTCATTTATTCAATATGCACCTTTTAGCATTCATTCTTAAAAGTCTAAGCCATTAGGGTGGGGGGGGTCCTAAGCTGACATATGGAATTGTTTTAAGATTATTCTATGGATCATTTAGCAATTTCATTATGAGTTTTAGAACCCCTTAGGGTTTCAAAAACTATAACAATGATTTGTTAAATTTAGATTAGAGAAACACATTAGCTCAGAGAAACACATTCATAAATGTGAAAAAAGACGGTCAAAAAATAACTGCTAAGAAAAAAGGTTTTGAAGTGTTTGTCCTATATCTATGAGATATAAGAAAGCTCAGTAAATATTTTTTTTACGCATATTTAAGCCCTTTTTTGGATATGCACAAAACTACTTCCATTCATTTTTTAAAACGGTTTCTTTCAAATGAGTCCTGTGACATTTGTGGGGGTCTTAGAGCAAAATGGAGAACACCATGGTGTCCGTGAAAATCTCCCCTTTCCACAGTGGGGTCACATTTGTAGCCCAAATGGTTCGGACGCTACAAACAGACAGACGGTCACATTGTAGTGGCGCCTCAGCACTGTGGTGCAGTGCTTTTGACTGTTGCACCATTTTGGCTGTTACATCAGCAGATGGGGTGGATTGAGATGCATCCAAATGCAAAAAAAACATCTCTTGCTGAAACTGACAGATTTTTTATTATTATGCCAATTAGATTGTATGCACCGGCGTGTCAATCGACTTTAGGGGATTAAAGTAACCTTTTCTGATACGTGCACTGTCAATGTTCCCTTATGTGACCCACCGCCTTGATTTAGTCTTATGTAGCAACATTTTTATTATGTTCTTTACATTGGATAAAAGCAGAGACAGAGCTACAAAATGATATCATACACTACAGTTGATGAACAACGGGGAAGTAATTGGCTAGCTTGTTACACACCCCACTCTGACCATTTTACTCGGCCTAGCAGAGCTGGTTAGGCTGTTTTCGTGTTATCCAGAGCATTGGTGACTAACTGTGCTGTTGACAGCAATTTGATTACGTTATTTGTACGTTTTTTTTGCAGATGTTTATTGACACTGGCCATATTCAACAGGTGCTGAGCATTCATAAATTCATCAGTTATTCTCCGCTCTGAAATAGAGTTTAATTTACGAATGCACCCGAAATGGTTATTTGCTTAGTGGAGTCTTTTGTTGAAACATGTAGCTAGCTAGCTAGCTAGGTAAATAATTAACCATAATCCCAACTCATGATGTTACTACCGTGCATGATTCTGCAGGTAGCTAACCAACAAGGTTCAATGTTAGCTAGCTAACATTAGGCTATAACTAGCCAAGCAAATGGCTCTGAGATACAAATAAGATCATACATGTAACCTAAGCTAGCGAGCCACCCAGCTAACATTAGCTAGCTCACATTACACTTTAACTTGAAATGAAAACGACTGTTAAATTTAGAAACGTGTAATATCTGAAAATGTAGCTAGCTGTCTTACCCATATACATCATTGTTGGACGTTTCTCCCTGTCACGGATGCCATGGTTGCCCTTAGTTTGAAGATGTAACCCGGAGACAGGTGTTTTCTCCACCTCCTTAGCTATCGTACTCTAATTCCACTGAATTCAAAACTTGGTCCTCCAGAAAGTGGAGAGCAACAGTTATGCAGTTCTACTAAGCAACATATCTAAAAATAAAAATCCACGTTAGACAGGATTACCTACTCATACTGACCAGCTTAAATAGACAGAAGCCTGCTACATGGCAGACCAAAACCAACTCCTCTCTCGGCATGTCCAGCCCACTCCTTATCTCAGCCAATCATGGCTAGCGGGAAGGTTGTTGGCTTTGTTGGCTCTGTGGCTAAACCAACTAGGCTTGTAATTTTATTCGTATTTAGATGGCATACAAGTTTGTTATTAAGGCACATGAAAGTTCACATGTTCCAAAATGCATTTTGATAATTTAAAAAAAGATTACATTCAAATAGCTCTTGTGTGAAGTAGTGATCCGCAACACATGCATAGTTTCCTGAAATGGGTCATATGAGCTCATAATCCCAGTTTCTTGAAATATAACAACCGGTATCACACTTCCCTTTTTTTCAGCTCCGGATACGTTGCCATGTATTTAGTTGCTTACCCTCAATGAAAAGGTGAGAGGAGAAGGAGGTGGTAGAAAATGGAGGGAAAGGTGGGATGAGAAGGAGGCGATAGAAAATGGAGGGAAAGGAGGGATGAGAAGGAGGTGATAGAAAATGGAGGGAAAGGAGGCTGGATGGAGAGAGGCCAATAAATGTCACCGTTCCCACATAGAACAATCACCCAGTTAGTGATACAAAAGTAATTGTGTGTTTCTGTTTTCTTTAGCACAGAGACTAATGAATGATTCTGCATGGGAATTAACAGTGCTAGTTGACCCGGTCCTAAAGTCAGCGGGGTATCAGATACTTACATAAAGCTAGTAGGGTTACCCTCTAGGTCCTCAGTAAGCTGTATGTCATAGCCATATCATTATGGCCTCCCTGTGAATGGAAGGATGTCCTGAAGGAGGCCTGGCCCGAGACATATACTATTCACGTGATGCACGCTGCCATTTTAAAGACTTGCTGGCCTTGTTTAGCTCCTCTAGCACACAGAGATCTTTCGGTGGTTGTTGCCCTGCTTTCCTCAAACAGCAGCACTGTTTATGATTAGGCCCAGTATTTATGGGATAGCTAACGCATGCTGCTAACTCTGGCATATAGTCCTGGAGTTGATTAGGATGAAGATAATGGGTTAATTGCTCTGTGAGCAGGCTTATTTGATTGGGTAGCTGATGGTGGTGTTGAGGGCAGGGGTTCCCAGAGTCTTATGGGCTGCAGTGAGGGATCTGAGGTGGTGAATGGCTGGACTTGGGTTCACTGAACTTCCATTTTGGATATGATCGTGATGAGGGTCACAGAGTTAGACTCCCAAGTTGGTTCAGTATGGGGTGTTGTGGACAATCTGTGTTGGGTGAATGGCTGGTTAAGGGTTCACTCTGTCATTGTTGGATTGTCGTGGGTTGCAGTCGGGGATCTGACGTTCTTGAATGGCTGGACAGTGGTTCACTGAGCCTCAATGTTGGATCTGGGCAGGGAGAATGGCTGGACAAACCAGGATATTTAGTACTAGGTTCACTGCCATGATCCAAACCCGGATGCCAAGAATTGACAGTGAAAAACATTGGAACCATGTGGCGGGATACCCATGTGTTACATACGCCTCTCGGAGGAGGGAACGCAACCCCCCAACTCCCCGTGGAGTGAAAAAGTTGTGTGATCGTAGGTGCGGGGATGGACGACAGAGGCAGATAAATACAGTTTACAGGGAATGTATTATTCCTTAACACGGTAATGTGGGGAAAGGGGGCTGGACGGAACCAAATCAGAGAAAATTAGTAAAGGAATTTCCTCTCCTACCTTACCTACCTTCCCACTAATTACCTATCCTTTAGCACCGCCTGGCGCGCTAACCAAAATACAGGGGTGGTCCGCCCAGGTCTTACCTAGTGTGCATAGACAGATTAAATACTACGGGTTATGTATGCCCGCAGGCCTCTTGCTTAAACACTCCCAAGGTGTGTTCCCCTTCCACCATGGGAACCAATGAAACAGAATAAGTGAAAAATGAACGTCCTATTGTCATACACATACCTCTGAAGGAGCGGCTACAAAATAATAATATCAACAAAACTTTCACTGACCAACACAGGACATAAAAAGAAGCTCTCTTCTGACGAAGCAACACTGGCTTTTATCAAGCTGGAGAAGGAGTTTGTAATTGAAGAGACAGCTGTATCCCCTGACGAGAGGGAGGGGTCATAGCTCCAATCAGTGATGGGGCCAATCAATCGGTTGCTTTAGGAATCCAGGAAGCCACTTCTTGAAATATGCGTACAAACCCACAACAACACAAACTGGTGAACGTAACACCATGCCATTGAGAGCACTGCCTCAAAAAAATGCAGTTGTGAAACTGTCATCAGTTTCCCAACATATATCATTGACATCCACAGCCCCACCTTAAAGTTGAAGTTTAAGGTTTTTTCAAATGAAAAAAAGGTTTTAAAAAACAGCCTATTTGAATGTATCCTACTTTTTCTTTGTCATTTCTGTGTTTTCTCTTCCCTCCCACAGACTATGGCTAAAGTCTTAACCTCCATGCTCAAGTTCCCACCAGACCAAGCTCAGCAGGTTCTGGAGAAAGAGGATACAAAAGCAATTGTAAGCATCTGCTCTTCCTTGTTGTAAAGCTACTAACGATGAGCCATATGCAACCACACACAGACAGTCTCACACACAGTCCGTGCTTTGCCAGCAATTGCTTACAGACATTACCATGGCTTATAGTGCATTCGGAGAGTATTCAGACCCCTTTAACTTTTTCCACATTTTGTTACGTTAGAGCCTTATTATAAAATGTATTTAAATTGTTTTCATTCCTCATCAATCTACACACAATACCCCATAATGACAAAGCAAAAACAGGTTTGTAGAATTTTTTACATTTTATAAAAATAAACTATCAAATTTGCATAAGTTTTCAGACCCTGTACTCAGTACTTTGTTGAAGCACCTTTGGCAGCGATTACAGCGTTGAGTCTTCTTTGGTATGACGCTACAAGCTTAGCATACCTGCATGTGAGGATTTTCGCACATTCTTCTCTGCAGATCCTCCCAAGCTCTGTCAGGTTGGATGGGGAGTGTTGCTGCACAGCTATTTTCAGGTCTCTCCAGAAATGTTAGATTGGGTTCAAGTCTGGGCTCTAGCTGGTCCACTCAGAGACTTGTCCCAAAACCACTCCTGCATTGTCTTGGCTGTGTGCTTAAGGTTGTTGTCCTGTTAGAAGGTGAACCTTTGACCCAGGTTAAATGTATTTACATTGAAAAGCAAGATTGAACTCTTTGAATTTCGTCCTGATCACTCTGGAGCAGGTTTTCATGAAGGATCTCTATGTACAATGCTCCGTTCATCTTTCCCTCGATCCTGACTAGTCTCCCAGTCCCTGCCACTGAAAACTATCCCCACAGCATGATGCTGCCATCACCATGCTTCACCGTAGGGATGGTGCCAGGTTTCCTCCAGACGTGACGCTTGGCATTCAGGCCATAGAGTTCAATCTTGTTTCTTATGGTCTGAGAGTCTTTAGGTGCCTTTTGGCAAACTCCAACAGGCTGTCATGTGCCTTTTACTAAGGAGTGGCTTCTGTCTGGCCACTACCAGAATGTCCTGATTGGTGGAGTGCTGCAGAGATGGTTGTCCTTCTGGAATGTTCTCCCATCTCCACAGAGGAATTTTGGAGCTCTGTCAGTGTCCATTGGGTTCTTGGTCACCTCCCTGACCAAGGCCCTTCTCCCCTGATTGCTCAGTTTGGCTGGGTATCCAGCTCTAGGAAGAGACTTGTTGGTTACTAACTTCTTCCATTTAAGAAGGATGAATGCTGCTGTGCTCTTGGGGACATTCAATGCTGCAGAAATGTTTTGGTACCTTTCCCCAGATCTGTTACTCGACACAGTCCTGTCGCTGAGCTATACGGACAATTCCTTCGGCCTCATGGCTTGGTTTTTGCCCTGACATGCACTGTCAACTGTGGGACCTTATATAGACAGGTGTGTGTCTTTCCAAATCATGTCCAATCAATTGAATTTACCACAGGTGGATTCCAATCAAGTTGTAGAAACATCTCAAGGATGATCAATGGAAACAGGATGCACCTGAGCTCAATTTCGAGTCTCATAGTAAAGTGTCTGAATACTTACATAAGGTATCTGTTTTTTGGGTTTTGCTTTTGTCATTATGGGTTATTGTTTGTAGATTGATGAGGGAAAAATGTATTTCATCACTTTTAGAATAACGCTGTAATGTAACAAAATGTGGAAAAGGGAAGGGGTCTGAATACTTTCCGAATGCATTGTATATTGATCATCTCTTCCAGATCATCAGCATCTTAAACAACAATAACCATGTAGAGCACTTTGCTCTGACTACAGTATCAGTTACAGCAATGGGAACATGGAGGGGGAAGACATGTCTTATCTCTTGTCTGTTACAGTATTGAGGTATATTGGTAAGCACTGTGTACAAGCATACAATATATTAGATCTGGCTTTAGTGGAGTCAAAACAGTGTTTTAGGTCAGATGGGGGTTGATATTTGTGCTTCTGTACTTTAAGCAACTTACAAGTCAAAGTAGTAAACTCAGCAAAAAATGAAACGTCCTCTCACTGTCAACTGAGTTTATTTTCAGCAACCTTAACGTGTAAATATTTGTATGAACATAAGATACATAAACTGAAGATGTTCCACAGACATGTGACTAACAGAAATGGAATAATGTGTCCCTGAACAAAGGGGGGTCAAAATCAAAAGTAACAGTCAGTATCTGGTGTGGCTACTAGCTGCATTAAGTACTGCAGTGCATCTCCTCCTCATGGACTGCACCAGATTTGCCAGTTATTGCTGGGAGATGTTACCCCACTCTTCCACCAAGGCACCTGCAAGTTCCTGGACATTTATGGGGGAGAATGGCCCTAGCCCTCACCCTCCATTCCAACAGGTTCCAGACGTGCTCAATGGGATTGTGATCCAGGCTCTTCGCTGGCCAAGGCAGAACACTGACGTTCCTGTCTTGCAGGAAGTCACACTCAGAATGAGCAGTATGGCTGGTGGCATTGTCATGCTGGAGGGTCATGTCAGGATGAGCCTGCAGGAAGGGTACCACATGAGGGAGGAGGATGTCTTCCCTGTAATTGCCTGCAATAACAACAAGCTCAGTCCGATGATGTTGTGACACACCGCCCCAGACCATGATGGACCCTCCACCTCCGAATCGATCCCGCTCCAGAGTACAGGCCTCTGTAACGCTCATTCCTTCGACGATAAACGCAAATCCAACCATCACCCCTGGTGAGACAACCACATCTGCAGTCCTCATGCCTCCTTGCAGCATGCCTAAGGCACATTCACGCAGATGAGTAGGGACCCTTTCTTTTGGTGTTTTTCAGAGTCAGTAGAAAGGCCTCTTTAGTGTCCTAAGTTTTCATAACTGTGACCTTAATTAATTGCCTACCGTCTGTAAGCTGTTAGTGTCTTAATGACCGTTCCACAGGTATATGTTCATTAATTGTTTATGGTTCATTGAACAAGCATGGGAAACAGTGTTTAAACCCTTTACAATGAAGATCTGTGAAGTTATTTGGATTTTTACATATCTTTAAAAGACAGGGTCCTGAAAGAGGACTTTCTTTTTATACTGAGTTTATATTACTGTTTGTGCAGTTAATGTAATTCTGTATCTTTCTTCTCCCTGCTGTTTCAGCCCTGGCTACGATGAGGGTCAGGTATCAGGATGATGCTGGTACTTTAAGGATGGAGATGGACTTAACTGCTGCTGAAGGACTGCAGACTGCTGCACCACTGTGGACCAGATCTAGCCCTTCTACTTTTATGTCCTTTCTTTTGCTTCTCGTGTGTGTGTGTGTGTGTGTGTGTGTGTGTGTGTGTGTGTGTGTGTGTGTGTGTGTGTGTGTGTGTGTGTGTGTGTGTGTGTGTGTGTGTGTGTGTGTGTGTGTGTGGTACGAGGGAGGTAGAAAATAGACCATGTAAGGATCATCCCAGTTGCTATTTCTTCCAATCTAATTTCACACAATGAAATTACGAATTTAAAATCATGAATTATACAACAAACAAAAAAATTCCAGGGTTAATTATATATCTATTTTACAGATGGCTTGTGCAATAGGTTTTTGTTGATCATTGGGTTGATTGTGATTTCGAGTTGATTCTTTGGTTGTGTTTTTTTTCAGTTGATCTATGGTTTTAGGTTGTTTGTATCAGTAGAGTTTTGGTTGTATTTCTACTGTGGGTCACTTCCTCCTTATGACTGTGTGATGGAATCGTAGAAATAGAATATGTAGACTATTTCTAGGGATTCTAAATATGAATCTACTTTCTATTTATATGGACGAGATAACCCTTTGACTGTACCTTCCTGTCCCTGAACTGTCTCTTCCTGTCCCTGAACTGTACCACTTAGACACCCTGGCTTGTTAGTTTCCCACAGCTTTTCTACTTTATATTTTGTGAAGAGAATTAAATAAAGACTCAGCATAATGTAAAGTGTAAATACACAAAGTGAATCTGTACTATAGGGCACAATGCTAATACATTTTGAGACGAGCTAATACAATTTTATTTACTCAGATGTTCTGTCTTCCTCTGCTCATTATTCACTTTGTTGAAATGTGAATGGTGTAAACTGAATGTATATAACATTAGGATCACCTGCTCTTTCCATGACAGACTGACCAGGTGAATCCAGGTGAAAGCTATGATCCCTTATTGATGTCACTTGTTAAATCCACTTCAATCAGCGTAGATTTATTTTTTGACATTTTTTTTGTCCCTTTATTTAACCAGGTAGGCAAGTTGAGAACAAGTTCTCATTTACTATTGCGCCCTGGCCAAGATAAAGCAAAGCAGTTCGACAGGTACAATGACACAGAGTGACACATGGAGTAAAACAAACATACAGTCAATAATACAGTAGAAAAATAAGTATATATACAATGTGAGCAAATGAGGTGAGATAAGGGAGGTAAAGGCAAAAAAAAGGCCATGGTGGCAAAGTAAATACAATATAGCAAGTAAAACACTGGAATGGTAGATTTGCAGTGGAAGAATGTGCAAAGTATAAATAATGGGGTGCAAAGGAGCAAAATAAATAAATACAGTAGGGGAAGAGGTAGTTGTTTGGGCTAAATTATAGATGGGCTATGTACAGGTGCAGTAATCTGTGAGCTGCTCTGACAGCTGGTGCTTAAAGCTAGTGAGGGGGATAAGTGTTTCCAGTTTCAGAGATGTTTTTGTAGTTTGTTCCAGTCATTGGCAGCAGAGAACTGGAAGGAGAGGCGGCCATAGGAGGAATTGGTTTTGGGGCTGACTAGAGAGATATACCTGCTGGAGCGCGTGCTACAGGTGGGTGCTGCTATGGTGACCAGCGAGCTGAGATAAGGGGGGACTTTACCTAGCAGGGTCTTGTAGATGACATGGAGCCAGTGGGTTGTTTGGCGACGAGTATGAAGCGAGGGCCAGCCAACGAGAGCGTACAGGTCGCAGTGGTGGGTAGTATATGGGGCTTTGGTGACAAAACGGCTGGCACTGTGATAGACTGCATCCAATTTATTGAGTAGGGTATTGGAGGCTATTTTGTAGATGACATCGCCAAAGTTGAGGATTGGTAGGATGGTCAGTTTTACGAGGGTATGTTTGGCAGCATGAGTGAAGGATGCTTTGTTGTGAAATAGGAAGCCAATTCTAGATTTAACTTTGGATTGGAGATGTTTGATGTGAGTCTGGAAGGAGAGTTTACAGTCTTACCAGACACCTAGGTATTTGTAGTTGTCCACATATTCTAAGTCAGAACCGTCCAGAGTAGTGATGCTGGACGGGCGGGCAGGTGCAGGCAGTGATCGGTTGACTGTTACATGCATTTAGTTTTACTTGTATTTAAGAGCAGTTGGAGGCCACAGAAGGAGAGTTGTATGGCATTGAAGCTTGCCTGGAGGGTTGTTAACAACGTGTCCAAAGAAGGGCCAGAAGTATACAGAATGGTGTCGTCTGCGTAGAGGTGGATCAGAGACTCACCAGCAGCAAGAGCGACATCATTGATGTATACAGAGAAGAGAGTCGGTGAAGGGGAGGAGACCGGTTAAGAAATCTTTTTTACACCTTGAGACATGGATTGTGTATGTGTTCCCATTTTAGAGGGTGAATGTGCAAGATAAAATACGTAACTGCCTTTGAACGGTGTATGGTAGTAGGAGCAAGGCTCACCGCTTTGTGTCAAGAACTGCAATGCTGCTGGGTGAAGCATTGGGAGTCAACATGGACTAGCATGTGGAACGCTTTCGACACCTTGTTGAGTCCATGCCCCGACGAATTGAGGCTTTTCTGAGGGCAAAAGGGGGTGGACTCCATATGATTAGGAAGGTGTTCTTAATGTTTTTTCCACTCAGTGAATATACCGTATGTATGCTGTTTACAGTATGTACATGTGCTATATTCAAGTATGACTTTCATAATTTTGTATGACCAGGTATATCTCAGAGTGCGATGCTGTATTTCGGTAGGACATTTTGTAAATTTGTCCTGAATGGTCACCTATTGGGGTGTTTCCACCTTTTTGATCTGTATGACAAGATGAAAGCTTCTGAGGATGATGAAGTGATCACCTGGTTGTTTTCTAACTGTATGGAGGGAACAGAACACCAGCTCTAATCAAAACAGGACATTTCACTTCAGGAAGCATATAAGTATTAATAGAACTGTTTTGCAAACTGACAGAGGAAATGAGGGAAATCTGTTTCATAACATTTTCAGGTTTGGAAATTAGTAACATCTGTATTAGAAATGGGTAAGCCTTTTTACTTACTCAGTAATTACTTTGGCAGCCACAATAGCAGTAATCTATGTTGACTGTTACATTTAATTTAACTCAGGGAATTAGGTCATTGTTAAAGGGATAGATTTACCCAAAGTACAAAATAGTGTAATGAAACAGCAGGGAGCAGATCCCGAACCCTCGCCCGAACTCCAGCGCGCTATCAACTGTGCAGCAGAGTCGATATCCTCGTTTATAAAGCCAGGGTCGTTACACTACTCCCTCCTTTCAAAGAGCGCATCCTCGCGCTAGCTAGCGACTCCACGTCTTATAGGAATGCGCTACCGGCCAAGCACCTACAATGTCGTGGTTGCAAGGTCCGATCACTTCTGACACCAATGGAATGAAACAGGCAGGGAGCAGGTCTCAAACCCTCGACCTTCTAGCCCGAAGTCGAGCGCGCTATCGACTGTGATATCCGCGCGTATAAACCCAGGGTCGTTACAATACATATTGATTTCCTTACCCGACAGGAATTTTATGGACAAGGTATGACAGCAAACCATGGTTTCACAAATGCTAACGTTTTTGCAGGGAATGGCCAGGGAAACTGAACCAAGTATTAGTATCTTACAAGGAAACGTTTCCAAAACATTTGAACAAGTAATGAAGACATATCAAACATCAGCAGCCAATAACAAATTGGATTGGCCATCAACAGGCCATTCCATTCGTCTTTGGTCCTTGACTCGCTCCCCATACCAAACGACAGAGGGCATCGTCGTTCGTAAAAGTTGGAAGCGCGAGGCGGTTTATTTGGTGAAATGTGACGCTTGAGCCGGGAACCCATTGAGAAATTCGCCTTCTGCCATGACCGCACTTATCAACACCGCAAGCAACTCCGTGCTGGAGACAGACACCAGTTCTTCAGATTCACAGTCTGCAGAGCTGCTGACGAGATCGTCACTTTTCAACGGACCGTTATTTTTTATTCTCGATCCACTACCCCTGTCGTTTTTCCGTCTTTATAGTGCTAGACTTCAGAAAGTAGTCAGAACTGTTCGTTTTTGTAACTTTTTCTTTAGCACTGAAACCTTGAAGGGCTTTGTTTTATATACTTCTTCCATAGTGTTGTTCCTCTCAAGGATGCGCCAAAGGATGGGTCATGTTCTTAATCAGAAGAGGAGCCTTTTGGATGTTCTCTGCGTGTATTTGTCTGTTTCTGTAGTTCACTCCTACAACATTGACTTAGAACATGCTGTTGTGTTCCGTGGACCTGACTCGAGTTTCTTTGGATACTCTGTTCTGGAGCACTATCATGACAATACGCGTTGGTGAGTCTCAAGCTACCAAGAGGCCTATCAAGTCTATTAACTATCTTATAGCAATTACAGTCCCGACTGTTTATGCACTTGTGTATCATCCCTTGCTTGACCATTAATGGCAGGGTTTGGTTGCAATTCTTATGGATTGTATTTGGGCTATTCACTTTTGGGCACGCTGTGTAACCTGCTTGCATATGTTGAAGAATAGCCAAATGATGTGAGCTATCGCCTACAAAATCAGTAAAATATTCGAAATCAATAGACTCATATAGACTCAATAGTCTCATTTGACTGTGCGTAAACGCCTTTCTCTTCTTTAGAAAAACAGTTGATTTATATGACGGTGATATATTGTCTTAATTAAGTCAACAGTTCGATTGATGTGCAGTGTTGTTTGGTTTCTTTTGGACCGTTGTTCTGTAGCAGCCTAGCTGACCTGTCCCAGATTCCAGCATGTAGCAGCCGAGCTGATCTGTCCCAGATTCCAGCATGTAGCAGCCTAGCTGATCTGTCCCAGATTCCAGCATGTAGCAGCCTAGCTGATCTGTCCCAGATTCCAGCATGTAGCAGCCTAGCTGATCTGTCCCAGATTCCAGCATGTAGCAGCCTAGCTGATATGTCCCAGACTCCAACATGTAGCAGCCTAGCTGACCTGTCCCAGATTCCAGCATGTAGCAGCCTAGCTGATCTGTCCCAGATTCCAGCATGTAGCAGCCTAGCTGATCTGTCCCAGATTCCAGCATGTAGCAGCCTAGCTGATCTGTCCCAGATTCCAGCATGTAGCAGCCTAGCTGATCTGTCCCAGATTCCAGCATGTAGCAGCTTAGCTGATATGTCCCAGATTCCAACATGTAGCAGCCTAGCTGACCTGTCCCAGATTCCAGCATGTAGCAGCCTCGCTGACCTGTCCCAGATTCCAGCATGTAGCAGCCTAGCTGATCTGTCCCAGATTCCAGCATGTAGCAGCCTAGCTGATATGTCCCAGATTCCAACATGTAGCAGCCTAGCTGACCTGTCCCAGATTCCAGCATGTAGCAGCCTAGCTGACCTGTCCCAGATTCCAGCATGTAGCAGCCTAGCTGATCTGTCCCAGATTCCAGCATGTAGCAGCCTAGCTGACCTGTCCCAGATTCCAGCATGTAGCAGCCTAGCTGACCTGTCCCAGATTCCAGCATGTAGCAGCCTAGCTGACCTGTCCCAGATTCCAGCATGTAGCAGCCTAGCTGACCTGTCCCAGATTCCAACATGTAGCAGCCTAGCTGACCTGTCCCATATTCCAGCAGGTAGCAGCCTAAGGTTAAGTGATCATGTCCCATAGATGTCACAACACCCACCATTGTCTTCATTGTCATGAGTCAGTCTGCTGATGCCTTATGCACTGAGTGTACCAAACATTAGGAACACCTTCCTAATATTGAGTTGAAGTGGATTTAACAGGTGATATCAATAAGGGATCATAGTTTTCACCTGGATTCACCTGGTCCGTATGTCATGGAAAAAGGTGTTCCTAATGTTTTGTACACTCAGTGTCCATCCAGGGGTGGAATTGTGAATTGTGTTCTACCCCGGTTCCAGCCTGAATATAGGCTACCATACTTGTATTAAACATGGGGGAATTACTCTGTGCTACAGTGGGCCTGATGAAGATGATTATGAGATGCCATTATGCCACTTCATTGAGACAGGATGTGTGTTATCCTTGATGCCGGGTGACTCCCATCCTTCACGGTGGTTTTCACCTGCTCTTCTCATCAACGCAAATGTTATTGGTCACATACACATATTTAGCAGATGTTATTGGTCACATACACATATTTAGCAGATGTTATTGGTCACATACACATATTTAGCAGATGTTATTGGTCACATACACATATTTAGCAGATGTTATTGGTCACATACACATATTTAGCAGATGTTATTGGTCACGTACACATATTTAGCAGATGTTATTGGTCACGTACACATATTTAGCAGATGTTATTGGTCACGTACACATATTTAGCAGATGTTATTGGTCACATACACATATTTAGCAGATGTTATTGGTCACATACACATATTTAGCAGATGTTATTGGTCACACACATATTTAGCAGATGTTATTGGTCACGTACACATATTTAGCAGATGTTATTGGTCACGTACACATATTTAGCAGATGTTATTGGTCACGTACACATATTTAGCAGATGTTATTGGTCACATACACATATTCAGCAGATGTTATTGGTCACATACACATATTTAGCAGATAGTATTGCAGGTGTAGGGAAATGCTTTTCCTTCTTCACTGTGTGACATCATGACTGTTTGACACTGTGGTGTTCTTTAATAATAACTGTGTCCCTTCCATTGTCTCTGTCTACGGGGTGCTGGTAGGGGCCCGTTGTCTCTGTCTACGGGGTGCTGATAGGGGCCCGTTGTCTCTGTCTACGGGGTGCCTGTAGGGGCCCGTTGTCTCTGTCTACGGGGTGCTGATAGGGGCCCGTTGTCTCTGTCTACGGGGTGCTGATAGGGGCCCGTTGTCTCTGTCTACGGGGTGCCTGTAGGGGCCCGTTGTCTCTGTCTACGGGGTGCTGATAGGGGCCCGTTGTCTCTGTCTACGGGGTGCTGGTAGGGGCCCGTTGTCTCTGTCTACGGGGTGCCTGTAGGGGCCCGTTGTCTCTGTCTACGGGGTGCTGATAGGGGCCCGTTGTCTCTGTCTACGGGGTGCTGGTAGGGGCCCGTTGTCTCTAGGGGTGCTGATAGGGGCCCGTTGTCTCTGTCTACGGGGTGCTGGTAGGGGCCCGTTGTCTCTGTCTACGGGGTGCCTGTAGGGGCCCGTTGTCTCTGTCTACGGGGTGCTGATAGGGGCCCGTTGTCTCTGTCTACGGGGTGCTGGTAGGGGCCCGTTGTCTCTGTCTACGGGGTGCCTGTAGGGGCCCGTTGTCTCTGTCTACGGGGTGCTGGTAGGGGCCCGTTGTCTCTGTCTACGGGGTGCTGGTAGGGGCCCGTTGTCTCTGTCTACGGGGTGCCTGTAGGGGCCCGTTGTCTCTGTCTACGGGGTGCCTGTAGGGGCCCGTTGTCTCTGTCTACGGGGTGCTGGTAGGGGCCCGTTGTCTCTGTCTACGGGGTGCCTGTAGGGGCCCGTTGTCTCTGTCTACGGGGTGCCTGTAGGGGCCCGTTGTCTCTGTCTACGGGGTGCCTGTAGGGGCCCGTTGTCTCTGTCTACGGGGTGCTGGTAGGGGCCCGTTGTCTCTGTCTACGGGGTGCTGGTAGGGGCCCGTTGTCTCTGTCTACGGGGTGCCTGTAGGGGCCCGTTGTCTCTGTCTACGGGGTGCCTGTAGGGGCCCGTTGTCTCTGTCTACGGGGTGCTGATAGGGGCCCGTTGTCTCTGTCTACGGGGTGCTGATAGGGGCCCGTTGTCTCTGTCTACGGGGTGCCTGTAGGGGCCCGTTGTCTCTGTCTACGGGGTGCTGATAGGGGCCCGTTGTCTCTGTCTACGGGGTGCTGGTAGGGGCCCGTTGTCTCTGTCTACGGGGTGCCTGTAGGGGCCCGTTGTCTCTGTCTACGGGGTGCTGATAGGGGCCCGTTGTCTCTGTCTACGGGGTGCTGGTAGGGGCCCGTTGTCTCTAGGGGTGCTGATAGGGGCCCGTTGTCTCTGTCTACGGGGTGCTGGTAGGGGCCCGTTGTCTCTGTCTACGGGGTGCCTGTAGGGGCCCGTTGTCTCTGTCTACGGGGTGCTGGTAGGGGCCCGTTGTCTCTGTCTACGGGGTGCTGGTAGGGGCCCGTTGTCTCTGTCTACGGGGTGCCTGTAGGGGCCCGTTGTCTCTGTCTACGGGGTGCTGGTAGGGGCCCGTTGTCTCTGTCTACGGGGTGCTGGTAGGGGCCCGTTGTCTCTGTCTACGGGGTGCCTGTAGGGGCCCGTTGTCTCTGTCTACGGGGTGCCTGTAGGGGCCCGTTGTCTCTGTCTACGGGGTGCTGGTAGGGGCCCGTTGTCTCTGTCTACGGGGTGCCTGTAGGGGCCCGTTGTCTCTGTCTACGGGGTGCCTGTAGGGGCCCGTTGTCTCTGTCTACGGGGTGCCTGTAGGGGCCCGTTGTCTCTGTCTACGGGGTGCTGGTAGGGGCCCGTTGTCTCTGTCTACGGGGTGCTGGTAGGGGCCCGTTGTCTCTGTCTACGGGGTGCCTGTAGGGGCCCGTTGTCTCTGTCTACGGGGTGCCTGTAGGGGCCCGTTGTCTCTGTCTACGGGGTGCCTGTAGGGGCCCGTTGTCTCTGTCTACGGGGTGCCTGTAGGGGCCCGTTGTCTCTGTCTACGGGGTGCCTGTAGGGGCCCGTTGTCTCTGTCTACGGGGTGCTGATAGGGGCCCGTTGTCTCTGTCTACGGGGTGCTGGTAGGGGCCCGTTGTCTCTGTCTACGGGGTGCCTGTAGGGGCCCGTTGTCTCTGTCTACGGGGTGCTGATAGGGGCCCGTTGTCTCTGTCTACGGGGTGCTGGTAGGGGCCCGTTGTCTCTGTCTACGGGGTGCCTGTAGGGGCCCGTTGTCTCTGTCTACGGGGTGCCTGTAGGGGCCCGTTGTCTCTGTCTACGGGGTGCTGGTAGGGGCCCGTTGTCTCTGTCTACGGGGTGCTGGTAGGGGCCCGTTGTCTCTGTCTACGGGGTGCCTGTAGGGGCCCGTTGTCTCTGTCTACGGGGTGCCTGTAGGGGCCCGTTGTCTCTGTCTACGGGGTGCTGGTAGGGGCCCGTTGTCTCTGTCTACGGGGTGCCTGTAGGGGCCCGTTGTCTCTGTCTACGGGGTGCCTGTAGGGGCCCGTTGTCTCTGTCTACGGGGTGCCTGTAGGGGCCCGTTGTCTCTGTCTACGGGGTGCTGGTAGGGGCCCGTTGTCTCTGTCTACGGGGTGCTGGTAGGGGCCCGTTGTCTCTGTCTACGGGGTGCCTGTAGGGGCCCGTTGTCTCTGTCTACGGGGTGCCTGTAGGGGCCCGTTGTCTCTGTCTACGGGGTGCCTGTAGGGGCCCGTTGTCTCTGTCTACGGGGTGCCTGTAGGGGCCCGTTGTCTCTGTCTACGGGGTGCCTGTAGGGGCCCGTTGTCTCTGTCTACGGGGTGCTGATAGGGGCCCGTTGTCTCTGTCTACGGGGTGCCTGTAGGGGCCCGTTGTCTCTGTCTACGGGGTGCTGGTAGGGGCCCGTTGTCTCTGTCTACGGGGTGCTGGTAGGGGCCCGTTGTCTCTGTCTACGGGGTGCCTGTAGGGGCCCGTTGTCTCTGTCTACGGGGTGCTGATAGGGGCCCGTTGTCTCTGTCTACGGGGTGCTGGTAGGGGCCCGTTGTCTCTGTCTACGGGGTGCCTGTAGGGGCCCGTTGTCTCTGTCTACGGGGTGCTGATAGGGGCCCGTTGTCTCTGTCTACGGGGTGCTGGTAGGGGCCCGTTGTCTCTAGGGGGTGCTGATAGGGGCCCGTTGTCTCTGTCTACGGGGTGCTGGTAGGGGCCCGTTGTCTCTGTCTACGGGGTGCCTGTAGGGGCCCGTTGTCTCTGTCTACGGGGTGCTGATAGGGGCCCGTTGTCTCTGTCTACGGGGTGCTGGTAGGGGCCCGTTGTCTCTGTCTACGGGGTGCCTGTAGGGGCCCGTTGTCTCTGTCTACGGGGTGCTGGTAGGGGCCCGTTGTCTCTGTCTACGGGGTGCTGGTAGGGGCCCGTTGTCTCTGTCTACGGGGTGCCTGTAGGGGCCCGTTGTCTCTGTCTACGGGGTGCCTGTAGGGGCCCGTTGTCTCTGTCTACGGGGTGCCGGTAGGGGCCCGTTGTCTCTGTCTACGGGGTGCCTGTAGGGGCCCGTTGTCTCTGTCTACGGGGTGCCTGTAGGGGCCCGTTGTCTCTGTCTACGGGGTGCCTGTAGGGGCCCGTTGTCTCTGTCTACGGGGTGCCTGTAGGGGCCCGTTGTCTCTGTCTACGGGGTGCTGGTAGGGGCCCGTTGTCTCTGTCTACGGGGTGCTGGTAGGGGCCCGTTGTCTCTGTCTACGGGGTGCCTGTAGGGGCCCGTTGTCTCTGTCTACGGGGTGCCTGTAGGGGCCCGTTGTCTCTGTCTACGGGGTGCCTGTAGGGGCCCGTTGTCTCTGTCTACGGGGTGCCTGTAGGGGCCCGTTGTCTCTGTCTACGGGGTGCCTGTAGGGGCCCGTTGTCTCTGTCTACGGGGTGCCTGTAGGGGCCCGTTGTCTCTGTCTACGGGGTGCTGATAGGGGCCCGTTGTCTCTGTCTACGGGGTGCTGGTAGGGGCCCGTTGTCTCTGTCTACGGGGTGCCTGTAGGGGCCCGTTGTCTCTGTCTACGGGGTGCTGATAGGGGCCCGTTGTCTCTGTCTACGGGGTGCTGGTAGGGGCCCGTTGTCTCTGTCTACGGGGTGCCTGTAGGGGCCCGTTGTCTCTGTCTACGGGGTGCCTGTAGGGGCCCGTTGTCTCTGTCTACGGGGTGCGGGTAGGGGCCCGTTGTCTCTGTCTACGGGGTGCTGGTAGGGGCCCGTTGTCTCTGTCTACGGGGTGCCTGTAGGGGCCCGTTGTCTCTGTCTACGGGGTGCCTGTAGGGGCCCGTTGTCTCTGTCTACGGGGTGCTGGTAGGGGCCCGTTGTCTCTGTCTACGGGGTGCCTGTAGGGGCCCGTTGTCTCTGTCTACGGGGTGCCTGTAGGGGCCCGTTGTCTCTGTCTACGGGGTGCCTGTAGGGGCCCGTTGTCTCTGTCTACGGGGTGCTGGTAGGGGCCCGTTGTCTCTGTCTACGGGGTGCTGGTAGGGGCCCGTTGTCTCTGTCTACGGGGTGCCTGTAGGGGCCCGTTGTCTCTGTCTACGGGGTGCCTGTAGGGGCCCGTTGTCTCTGTCTACGGGGTGCCTGTAGGGGCCCGTTGTCTCTGTCTACGGGGTGCCTGTAGGGGCCCGTTGTCTCTGTCTACGGGGTGCCTGTAGGGGCCCGTTGTCTCTGTCTACGGGGTGCTGATAGGGGCCCGTTGTCTCTGTCTACGGGGTGCCTGTAGGGGCCCGTTGTCTCTGTCTACGGGGTGCTGGTAGGGGCCCGTTGTCTCTGTCTACGGGGTGCTGGTAGGGGCCCGTTGTCTCTGTCTACGGGGTGCTGGTAGGGGCCCGTTGTCTCTGTCTACGGGGTGCTGATAGGGGCCCGTTGTCTCTGTCTACGGGGTGCTGATAGGGGCCCGTTGTCTCTGTCTACGGGGTGCCTGTAGGGGCCCGTTGTCTCTGTCTACGGGGTGCCTGTAGGGGCCCGTTGTCTCTGTCTACGGGGTGCCTGTAGGGGCCCGTTGTCTCTGTCTACGGGGTGCTGATAGGGGCCCGTTGTCTCTGTCTACGGGGTGCCGGTAGGGGCCCGTTGTCTCTGTCTACGGGGTGCCTGTAGGGGCCCGTTGTCTCTGTCTACGGGGTGCTGATAGGGGCCCGTTGTCTCTGTCTACGGGGTGCTGGTAGGGGCCCGTTGTCTCTGTCTACGGGGTGCCTGTAGGGGCCCGTTGTCTCTGTCTACGGGGTGCTGGTAGGGGCCCGTTGTCTCTGTCTACGGGGTGCCTGTAGGGGCCCGTTGTCTCTGTCTACGGGGTGCTGGTAGGGGCCCGTTGTCTCTGTCTACGGGGTGCTGGTAGGGGCCCGTTGTCTCTGTCTACGGGGTGCCTGTAGGGGCCCGTTGTCTCTGTCTACGGGGTGCCTGTAGGGGCCCGTTGTCTCTGTCTACGGGGTGCTGGTAGGGGCCCGTTGTCTCTGTCTACGGGGTGCCTGTAGGGGCCCGTTGTCTCTGTCTACGGGGTGCCTGTAGGGGCCCGTTGTCTCTGTCTACGGGGTGCCTGTAGGGGCCCGTTGTCTCTGTCTACGGGGTGCCGGTAGGGGCCCGTTGTCTCTGTCTACGGGGTGCTGGTAGGGGCCCGTTGTCTCTGTCTACGGGGTGCCTGTAGGGGCCCGTTGTCTCTGTCTACGGGGTGCCTGTAGGGGCCCGTTGTCTCTGTCTACGGGGTGCCTGTAGGGGCCCGTTGTCTCTGTCTACGGGGTGCCTGTAGGGGCCCATTGTCTCTGTCTACGGGGTGCTGATAGGGGCCCGTTGTCTCTGTCTACGGGGTGCCTGTAGGGGCCCGTTGTCTCTGTCTACGGGGTGCCGGTAGGGGCCCGTTGTCTCTGTCTACGGGGTGCTGGTAGGGGCCCGTTGTCTCTGTCTACGGGGTGCTGGTAGGGGCCCGTTGTCTCTGTCTACGGGGTGCTGATAGGGGCCCGTTGTCTCTGTCTACGGGGTGCCTGTAGGGGCCCGTTGTCTCTGTCTACGGGGTTCTGGTAGGGGCCCATTGTCTCTGTCTATGGGGTGCTGGTAGGGGCCCATTGTCTTTGTCTACAGGGTGCTGGTAGGGGCCCGTTGTCTCTGTCTACGGGGTGCTGGTAGGGGCCCATTGTCTCTAGGGGTGCTGGTAGGGGCCCATTGTCTCTGTCTACGGGGTGCTGGTAGGGGCCCGTTGTCTCTGTCTACGGGGTGCTGGTAGGGGCCCGTTGTCTCTGTCTACGGGGTGCTGGTAGGGGCCCATTGTCTCTAGGGGGTGCTGGTAGGGGCCCATTGTCTCCTGTCTACAGGGTGCTGGTCGGGGCCCGTTGTCTCTGTCTACGGGGTGCTGGTAGGGGCCCATTGTCTTTGTCTACGGGGTGCTGGTAGGGGTCCGTTGTCTCTTCTACGGGGTGCTGGTAGGGGCCCGTTGTCTCTGTCTACGGGGTGCTGGTAGGGGCCCGTCGTCTCTGTCTACGGGGTGCTGGTAGGGGCCCGTTGTCTCTAGGGGGTGCTGGTAGGGCCCAGTTGTCTCTACGGGGTGCTCGTAGGGGCCCGTTGTCTCTGTCTACGGGGTACTGGTAGGGGCCCATTGTCTCTGTCTACGGGGTGCTGGTAGGGGCCTGTTGTCTCTAGGGGGTGCTGGTAGGGCCCAGTTGTCTCTACGGGGTGCTGGTAGGGGCCCGTTGTCTCTGTCTACAGGGTGCTGGTAGGGGCCCGTTGTCTCTGTCTACGGGGTACTGATAGGGGCCCGTTGTCTCTGTCTACGGGGTGCCTGTAGGGACCCGTTGTCTCTGTCTACGGGGTGCTGGTAGGGGCCCGTTGTCTTTGTCTACGGGGTGCTGGTAGGGGCCCGTTGTCTCTGTCTACGGGGTGCTGGTAAGGGCCCGTTGTCTCTGTCTACGGGGTGTTGGTAGGGGCTCAAGGTCAACTCTTCTTAATTATGTGACTGACTGCTGTGACCGGATGTGTAAAGTTTACACTATGTTTCTTTCTGTCTACAGGGTTCTGGTAGGGGCCCCCAAGGCCAACTCTTCCTACAGCAGCTCACTTCACACCCCGGGAGCCGTGTTCAAGTGCCGTGTCCACAGCAACCCAGAGAGACGCTGCACGGAGATGAACCTGGGCCGAGGTCCGTACTGAACCATGAAACACACAGTCACCAGGGACCAGAGCCTTACGGAGAACCACTGAACAACCACACATTATACTAACCCTAGGACCAGAGCCTTACGGAGAACCACTGAACAACCACACATTATACTCACCCTAGGACCAGAGCCTTACGGAGAACCACTGAACAACCACACATTATACTAACCCTAGGACCAGAGCCTTACGGAGAACCACTGAACAACCACACATTATACTAACCCTAGGACCAGAGCCTTACGGAGAACCACTGAACAGCCACACATTATACTAACCCTAGGACCAGAGCCTTACGGAGAACCACTGAACAGCCACACATTATACTCACCCTAGGACCAGAGCCTTACGGAGAACCACTGAACAACCACACATTATACTCACCCTAGGACCAGTCGTCATGCCAGTAGGGGACACAAAGGCATGTGCCGCCTCAGATTTGTCTTGTTTTAGAATTTTTCTGACTTTTCATTAATTACTAAACTGAATTTTTAAACCCAAATTTGATCATAATTATTTATAAAAACATCTGTCAGCTGTATTTTGTGAAGGGGGAACACTGACTTGACCAGCAATTTTATGAAGTAGTTTTAAGCTTGCCAGCTAGAAGGGGAATCTATCTCCCAACCTTATAACTAGCTACCAAGCCAGTTAGAGTTGCTTGTTTAACAATCTTACATGTTTTTTTTACATAGAATTATGCATAGTGATTTTTGCTATAGATTGCAGGAAAAAGCTGTTTCACGTACTTCATGCCCCATTTAACATAATAATGTCGAGGTGCCAGAAGTTCCAAAATATTTTGATAAATATGATTGTTTTAACTAATGTTTTCCAAGTGGTTATGCCAGAAAGTTTGAGCTGAAGACATTTCCTGCAGTTCCTTTTCTTGTGGTCGAGAGAAGGTTTATGTGGGTTTAATAGAAAACCCTACTTACTCCTCACTGTCACCAACATGACATACGTTATTAAACAAAGTGTCAGGACAAACTTGGGGCCTTGTTGCAGTGCCCTCTCCCCACCTGTCTCTCTGTCTCTCCCCCTCTGTCTCTCTGTCTCTCTGGTCTCTCCCCCTGTCTCTCTGGTCTCTCTGCCTCTCTCCCCCTCTGTCTCTCTGGTCTGTCCCCCTCTGTCTCTCTGTCTCTCTGGTCTCTCTGCCTCTCTCCCCCTCTGTCTCTCTGGTCTCTGGTCTCTTCCCCACCTGTCTCTCTGTCTCTCTCCCCCTCTGTCTCTCTGGTCTCTGCCCTGCTGTCTCTGCCCCTCTGTCTCTCTGGTCTCTCTGGTCTCTCTGCCTCTATGGTCTCTCTGCCTCTCTCCCCCTCTGTCTCTCTGGTCTCTCTGGTCTCTTCCCCACCTATCTCTCTGTCTCTCTCCCTGTCTTTCTCTCTGGTCTCTGCCTCCTTGTCTCTGCCCATCTGCCCCATTGTCTGTCTGTCTGTCTCTGCCCATCTGCCCCTCTGTCTCTCTGGTCTCTCTGTCTCTTTGGTCTCTCTGTCTCTCTGGTCTCTCAGTCTCTCCTAGTCTCTCTAGTCTATTTGGTCTCTCTGGTCTCTCTGTCTCTCTGGTGTCTCTGTCTCTCTAGTCTCTCTGGTCTCTTCCCCACCTGTCTCTATGTCTCTCTCCCCCTCTGTCTATCTGCTCTCTGCCTCGTTGTCTGTCTGTCTCTGCCCATCTGTCCCTCTAGTCTCGTTGGTCTCTTTGGTCTCTCTGTCTCTTTGGTCTCTCTGTCTCTCTGGTTTCTCTGTCTCTCTGGTCTCTCTGGTCTCTCTGGTCTCTCTGTCTCTCTGGTCTCTCTGTCTCTTTGGTCTCTCTGTCTCTCTGTCTCTTTGGTCTCCCTGTCCCTCTAGTCTCTCTGGTCTCTCTGTCTCTTTGGTCTCTCTGTCTCTCTGTCTCTTTGGTCTCCCTGTCTCTCTGTCTCTTTGGTCTCTCTGTCTCTCTGTCTCTTTGGTCTCCCTGTCTCTCTGTCTCTTTGGTCTCCCTGTCCCTCTAGTCTCTCTGGTCTCTGTCTCTCTGGTCTCTCTGTCTCTCTGTCTCTTTGGTCTCCCTGTCCCTCTAGTCTCTCTGGTCTCTCTGTCTCTTTGGTCTCTCTGGTCTCTCTGGTCTCTCTGTCTCTCTTGTCTCTCTGGTCTCTTCCCCACCCGTCTCTCTGTCTCTCTCCCCCTCTGTCTCTCTGGTCTCTGCATCGTTGTCTCGCTGTCTCTGCCCATCTGCCCCTCTGTCTCTCTGGTCTCTCTGTCTCTTTGGTCTCTCTGTCTCTCTGTCTCTTTGGTCTCCCTGTCCCTCTAGTCTCTCTGGTCTCCCTGTCCCTCTAGTCTCTCTGGTCTCTCTGTCTCTTTGGTCTCTCTGTCTCTCTAGTCTCTCTGGTCTCTCTGTCTCTCTGGTCTCTCTGTCTCTCTGGTCTCTTTGGTCACTCTGTCTCTTTGGTCTCTCTGTCTCTTTGGTCTCCCTGTCCCTCTCGTCTCTCTGGTCTCTGTCTCTCTGGTCTCTCTGTCTCTTTGGTCTCCCTGTCCCTCTAGTCTCTCTGGTCTCTCTGTCTCTTTGGTCTCTCTGGTCTCTCTGTCTCTCTTGTCTCTCTGGTCTCTTCCCCACCCGTCTCTCTGTCTCTCTCCCCCTCTGTCTCTCTGGTCTCTGCATCGTTGTCTCGCTGTCTCTGCCCATCTGCCCCTCTGTCTCTCTGGTCTCTGTCTCTTTGGTCTCGGTCTCTCTGTCTCTCTGGTCTCTCTGTCCCTCTAGTCTCTCTGTCTCTCTGGTCTCTCTGTCTCTTTGGTCTCGGTCTCTCTGGTCTCTCTGTCTCTTTGGTCTCTCTGGTCTCTCTGTCCCTCTAGTCTCTTTGGTCTCTCTGTCTCTTTGGTCTCTCTGTCTCTTTGGTCTCTCTGTCCCTCTAGTCTCTCTGGTCTCTCTGTCCCTCTAGTCTCTCTGGTCTCTTTGTCCCTCTAGTCTCTCTGTCTCTCTGGTCTCTCTGGTCTCTTCCCCACCTGTCTCTCTGTCTCTCTCCCCCTCTGTCTATCTGCTCTCTGCCTCGTTGTCTGTCTGTCTCTGCCCATCTGCCCCATTGTCTGTCTGTCTCTGCCCATCTGCCCCTCTGTCTCTCTGGTCTCTCTGTCTCTCGTCTCTCTGTCTCTCTGGTCTCTCTGTCTCTCTGGTCTCTCTGTCTCTCTAGTCTCTCTGTATCTCTGGTCTCTCTGTGTCTCTCATCTCCCTGTCTCTGCCCCTCTGTCTCTCTGTATCGCTGGTCTCTCTGTTTCACTGTCTCTCTCTCATACACATTCACACACACACCAAGAGGGAGAGAGGGCTACTATGAATCACGCCAGACAGAGGGAGTTCAGCCCCAGGTTGTCTCAGAGAAAATATTAGCGATGAACTCTGGAAGTAGCCTCAGTTATAACTATACTTATTTACACTAATTGCTTTAGTAAATGTGTGTGCGTCTCTAATGGCACCCTCTTTCCTATATAGCTTAGTGCTCTACTTTTCAACAGAGCCTTATGGTGCCTGGTCAAAAGTAGTGCACTATAGGGAGAAGGGTGCCATTAGAGACACAGCCTGCCATCTGAGACGGGAGGCAGAGGAACTGAACCGTTTAAGGGTTGTTGGTACCCATGATGAGAGAGAGAGAGATCCCCACTGCTTTTTTCTAAAGTTATTCGTTGGATTCAGACTCTGTAAAGCAGCGCCTTGATTGCACAATTCCTTGTGTGATGCCTTTGAATTCACCCAACAGATCCTAATCCACTTTATTTGCCAGTTTAGTGCATTCTTGTTAAAGTGAATAAGTGTGTTCCTTTTCTTACTGCTGTTTACAGGCTTATGTCTTCATGGCAACTCATGTTTTTATGTCTGAGGCTGCATCGCAAATGGCCCCCTATGTCCTTATGGGCCCTGGTCAAATGTAGTTAACTTTGCCATTTGGGATGGAGACAGTCTTACTCCTTTCTCAGACATTCCTTGGGTCTTTTTGATCCTCATTAAGATTTAAGAATTGATTAAAGTTGACATCCAATGCAATTAGAGGCCTAGAAACCAGTCCAAATTTAGCTCCGCACCTTTAAAGGGATGTTTCGTTTCTAAGCCACTTTTATCTGTTAGCAAAAGTGAAATAATTGGGGAGCTCCTTTGGCTTAGAGGCCTGCTACACACTCTGTAATGATTAAACAGGATAGGATGACCTAACTGCAACTCTATCTCGAATGGCACCCTATTCCCTACATAGATCTCTGGTTAAAAGTAATGCACTATGGGTGCTATTTCAAACCTTACAGTGAAATGCTTACTTGCACGCCCTTAACCAACAATGCAGTTTTAAAAAACAAATACGAATAAGAAATCAAATTAACAAGTAATTAAAGAGCAGCAGTAAAAATAACAACAGCGAGACTATATACAGGGGGGTACTGGTACAGAGTCAATGTGTGTGTGTGGGGGAGGGGGGGGGCACCGATTAGTTAAGGTAATATATACATGAAGGTAGAATTATTAAAGTTACTATGCATAGATGATAACAACAGAGAGTAGCAGTGGTGGAAAAGAGCGGGAGGAGGGCCAATGCAAATAGTCTGGGTAGACATTTGATTATTTGTTCAGAAGTCTTATGGCTTGGGAGTAGAAGCTGTTTAGAATCCTCTTTGATCTAGACTTGGCGCTCCGGTAACGCTTGCCGTGCGGTAGCAGAGAGAACAGTCTATGACTAGGGTGGCTGGAGTCTGACAATTTTTAGGGCCTTCCTCTGACACCGCCTGGTATAGAGGTCTTAGATGGCAGAAAGCTTGCCCCCAGTGATGTACTGGGCCGTTCACATTACTCTCTGTAGTGATTTGCGGTCGGGGGCCGAGCAGTTGCCATACCAGGCAGTGATGCAACAAGTCAGGATGCTCTCGATGGTGCACCTGTAGAACCTTTTGAGGATCTGAGGACCCTTGCTAAATCTTTTCAGTCTCCTGAGGGGGAAAAGGTTTTGTCGTATATGGCCTCTGTATTGTTTTTTTATTGTGTTACTTTTTTGTTCAAAGTTTTTTTTAAATTAGTTTGTTAAGTTAATGTTTTCTTAACTATATTTTCTTAAAATTGCATTGTTGGTTAAGGGCTTGTAAAGTAAGCATTTCACTAAGGTCTACCTACACCTTTTGTATTCGTCGCATGTGACAAATAACATTTTATTTTAATTTGATACACACACTACATGGGCTTGTCAACACTGATAGGTATTCAGTCCATGGCCTGAAATTGTCAGACTGTTCAACAGTAAACCTCACTTAAACCAGGGTTGAACCTATGCCTTAAGACTTTGTTCAATGGATGAGCTAAAGCCAAGGCATTATCTAAGGGCAGCTAACACAAGTCCTCAGATATCAAGCAAGATCACTGATCATAGGAACAAAGTTCACCAAACCACTTCTGCTACATCTACAAAAGATCAAAGATCAACTTCAACTAGTATTTCGAACTGTATTAGAGACTGTCTCTAGGTAACACTTCCATCTGTCGGCTCCCGGAGAATGGGAAAGTCATCCTCTTTGTAACGCCATATAACAGTCATTGTTAACACTTCTGTCCCGCTCCTGCAGGGAATAAGCCCCGGGAGTCTTGTGGGAAGACATGCCAGGGAGACAGGGATGATGAGTGGATGGGGGTCAGCCTCGCCCGGCAGGACAAACCCAATGGCAAAATACTGGTGAGTTCAAAGGTCACAGTACAGCCCTGTACATCTGTTTGAATCATTCCGTTTCATCTGTGTGTCCAGAAGTCTATACTTGCACATTCCCTTACATTGGACCCATAGCACTCACGTCTGTAGCCATGAAGTGCTTTGAAAGGCTGGTCATGGCCCACATCAACGCCATTATCCAAGAAACCCGAGACCCACTCCAATTTGCATACCGCACCAACAGATCCACAGATGATGCAATCTCTATTGCACTCCACACTGCCCTTTCACACCTGGACAAAAGGAACACCTTTGTGAAAATGCTATTCATTGACTGCAGCTCAGCTCAACACCATAGTGCCCTCAAAGCTCATCATTAAGCTAAGGATCCTGGGACTAAACACCTCCCTCTGCAACTGGATCCTGGACTTCCTGAAGGGCCGCTCTCAGGTGTTAAGGGTGGGTAACAACACATACGCCATGCTGATCCTCAACACAGCCTGCGGCTATGGAATCCTGACCTGTTCACCGGACGTGCTACCTGTCCCAGACCTATTATTTGACCATGCTGGTCATTTATGAACATTTGAACATCTTGGCCATGTTCTGTTATAATCTCCACCCGGCACAGCCAGAAGAGGACTGCCAACCCCTCATAGCCTGGTTCCTTTCTAGGTTTCTTCCTAGGTGTCGGCCTTTCTAGGGAGTGTTTCCAAGCCACCGTGCTTCTACACCGGCATTGCTTGCTGTTTGGGGTTTTAGGCTGGGTTTCTGTATAGCACTTTGAGATATCAGCTGATGTACGAAGGGCTATATAAATACATTTGATTTGATTTGAACACAGGGGCCCCTCAGGGGTGCGTGCTCAGTCCCTTCCTGTACTCCCTGATCACTCATGACTGCATGACCAGGCACGACTCCAACACCATCATTAAGTTTGCTGATGACACAACAGTAGGTAGGTGTTTCACCGGGAGGAGATCAGAGACCTGGCCGTGTGGTGCCAGGACAACAACCTCTCCCTCAACATGATCAAGACAAAAGAGATGATTGTGGACTACAGGAAAAGGAGGACCGAGCACGCCCCCATTCTCATCGACGGGGCTGTAGTGGAGCAGGTTGAGAGCTTCAAGTTCCTTGGTGTCCACATCCAAACACACCAACACAGTCGTGAGGAGTCGACTGAAAAGATTTGGCAGGGGTCCTCAGATCCTCAAAAGGTTCTACAGCTACACCATCGAGAGCATCTTGACTGGTTGCATCACTGCCTGGTATGGCAACTGCTCGGCCTCCGACCGCAAGGCACTACATCACAAAGTACATGGGGCAAAGCTTCCTGCCATCCAGGACTTCTATACAAGGCAGTGTCAGAGGAATGCCATAAAGATCGTCAAAGAGTTCAGCCACCCTAGTCATAGACTGTTCTCTCTGCTACCGCATGGCAAGCGGTACCGGAGCGCCAAGTCTAGGTCCAAGAGGCATCTCAACAGCTATATTAAGACTCTTAAAGAAGAAGTTACAGGTCTGTGAGAGCCAGAAATCTTGCTTGTTTGTAGGTGACCAAATACTTATTTTCCACCATAATTTGCAAATAAATTCATTAAAAATCCTACAATGTGATTTTCTGGATTTTTGTTTCTCATTTTGTCTGTCATAGTGTACCTATGATGACAATTACAGGCCTCTCTCATCTTTTTAAGTGGGAGAACTTGCACAATTGGTGGTTGACTAAATACTTTTTTGCCCCTGCCTTTCTAAGGTCTTTGAAAGCCAAGTTAACAAACAGATTACCGACCATTTCGAATCCCACCGTACCTTCTCCGCTGTGCAATCTGGTTTCCGAGCTGGTCATGGGTGCACCTCGGCCACGCTCAAGGTTCTAAACGATATCATAACCGCCATCGATAAAAGACAATACTGTGTAGCCGTATTCATCGACCTGGCCACGGCCTTCTACTCTGTCAATCACCACATTCTTATCGGCTAATTCAACAGCCTTGGTTTCTCAAATGACTGCCTCGCCTGGTTCACCAACTACTTCTCAGACAGAGTTCAGTGTGTCAAATCGGAGGGCATGTTGTCCGGACCTCTGGAAGTCTCTATGGGGGTGCCACAGGGTTCAATTCTCGGGCCGACTCTTTTCTCTGTATACATCAGTGATGTCGCTCTTGCTGCTGGTGATTCTCTGATCCACCTCTATGCAGACAACACCATTCTGTATACCTCTGGCCCTTCTTTGGACACTGTGTTAACTAACCACCAGACGAACTTCAATGCCATACAACTCTCCTTCCGTGGCCTCTAACTGCTCTTAAATGCTAGTAAAACTAAATGCATGCTCTTCAACCGATCGCTGCCGCACCTGCCCGCCAGTCCAGCATCACTACTCTGGACGGTTCTGACTTAGAATATGTGGACAACTACAAATGCTTAGGTGTCTGGTTAGACTGTAAACTCTCCTTCCAGACTCACAATTAACATCTCCAATCCAAAATTAAATCTAGAATCGGCTTCCTATTTCCCAACAAAGCATCCTTCACTCATGCTGCCAAACATACCCTCGTAAATCTGACTATCCTACCGATCCTTGACATCGGCGATGTAATTTACAAAATAACCTCCAACACTCTACTCAGCAAATTGGATGCAGTGCATCACAGTGCTATCCGTTTTGTCATCAAAGCCCCATATACCACCCACCACTGCGACCTGTATGCTCTCGTTGGCTGGTCCTCGTTTCATATTCGTCGCCAAACCCACTGGCTCCAGGTCATCTATAAGTCTTTACTAGGTGAAGCCCTGCCTTATCTCAGCTCACTGGTCACCATAGCAGCACCCACCCGTAGCATGCGCTCCAGCAGGTATATTTCACTGGTCACCCCCAAAGCCAACTCCTCCTTTGGCCGCCTTCCAGCTCTCTGCTACCAATGTCTGGAATGAATTGCAAAAATCACTGAAGTTGGAGATTCATATCTCCCTCACTAGCTTTAAGCACCAGCTGTCAGACCTACTCACATATCACTGCACCTGTAAATAGCCCATCCAACTACCTCATCCCCATATTGTTATATATTTTTTTTCTCCTTTTGACCGCAGTATCTCTACTTCATTGAATGTGTACATTCATCTTCTGCACATCTATCACTCTAGTGTTTAATTGCTAAATTGTAATGACTTCGCCACTACGGCCTATTTATTGCCTTACCTCCCTAATCTCATTTGCACACACTGTATATAGACTTTTTCTATTGTGTTATTGACTGTATGTTTGTTTATCCCATGTGTAACTCTGTGTGTTGTGTTTGTCGCACTACTTTGCATTATCTTTGCCAGGTCGCAGTTGTAAATGAGAACTTGATCTCAACTGGCCTACCTGGTTAAATGAAGGTGCAGTAATAAAACAATTGTAAAAAATCAGAGGGCAGCTGGCTGGGTATGTTTAGGCTTCAGTCCCTGGCCCCTCCACGGTGGTGGTCTTCTAACCTTACTTTTTTGAAGTGTTTTTTGAACTCCTGCAGCGGGTGATGAAGGATCCAAGCCTCTCTCTTTGGCCCTAATGCCTGCCTCTGGCCCTGGGGGACTTTCCATGGCCCTGAAGCCTGCCTCTGGCCCTGGGGGGCATTCCATGGCCCTGATGCCTGCCTGGGGGACATTTCATGGCCCTGAAGCCTACCTCTGGCCCTGGGGGACATTCCATGGCCCTGATGCCTGCCTCTGGGGGACATCCCATGGCCATGAAGTTTGCCTCTGGGGGACATCCCATGGCCATGAAGTTTGCCTCTGGGGGACATTCCATGGCCCTGAAGTTTGCCTCTGGGGGACATCCCATGGCCCTGAAGCCTGCCTCTGGGGGACATCCCATGGCCCTGAAGCCTGCCTCTGGGGGACATCCCATGGCCCTGAAGTTTGCCTCTGGGGGACATTCCATGGCCTTGAAGCCTGTCTCTGGCCCTGGGAGACATTGCAGTTCCCTGAAGCCTGCTTCTGGCTCTGGGGGACATTCTATGTCCCTGAAGCCAGCCTCTGGCCCTGGGGGACATTCCATGGCCCTGATGCCTGCCTCTGGGGGACATCCCATGGCCCTGAAGCCTGCCTCTGGCCCTGGGGGACATTCCATGGCCCTGAAGCCTGCCTCTGGGGGACATCCCATGGCCCTGAAGCCTGCCTCTGGCCCTGGGGGACATTCCATGGCCCTGATGCCTGCCTCTGGGGGACATCCCATGGCCCTGAAGCCTGCCTCTGGGGGACATCCCATGGCCCTGAAGCCTGCCTCTGGGGGACATCCCATGGCCCTGAAGTTTGCCTCTGGGGGACATCCCATGGCCCTGAAGTTTGCCTCTGGGGGACATCCCATGGCCCTGAAGCCTGCCTCTGGCGGACATCCCATGGCCCTGAAGCCTGCCTCTGGGGGACATCCCATGGCCCTGAAGTTTGCCTCTGGGGGACATCCCATGGCCCTGAAGCCTGCCTCTGGGGGACATCCCATGGCCCTGAAGTTTGCCTCTGGGGGACATCCCATGGCCCTGAAGCCTGCCTCTGGGGGACATCCCATGGCCCTGAAGTTTGCGTCTGGGGGACATCCCATGGCCCTGAAGCCTGCCTCTGGGGGACATCCCATGGCCCTGAAGTTTGCCTCTGGGGGACATCCCATGGCCCTGAAGTTTGCCTCTGGGGGACATCCCATGGCCCTGAAGCCTGCCTCTGGGGGACATCCCATGGCCCTGAAGTTTGCCTCTGGGGGACATTCCATGGCCCTGAAGTTTGCCTCTGGGGGACATCCCATGGCCCTGAAGTTTGCCTCTGGGGGACATCCCATGGCCCTGAAGTTTGCCTCTGGGGGACATCCCATGGCCCTGAAGCCTGCCTCTGGGGGACATCCCATGGCCCTGAAGTTTGCCTCTGGGGGACATTCCATGGCCCTGAAGTTTGCCTCTGGGGGACATTCCATGGCCCTGAAGTTTGCCTCTGGGGGACATCCCATGGCCCTGAAGTTTGCCTCTGGGGGACATCCCATGGCCTTGAAGCCTGTCTCTGGCCCTGGGAGACATTACAGTTCCCTGAAGCCTGCGTCTGGCTCTGGGGGACATTCCATGTCCCTGAAGCCTGGCCCTGGGGTACATTACAGTGCCTTCAAACCTGTCTCTGGCCCGGGTGGACATTGCATGGTCCTGAAGCCTGTTTTTGCCATGGTCATTCTCCATTTTATTACTTCCATTATCTGAGGGAGTATATTGGCATAATGTTCATACCACTTCCAATGGTTATTATGCATCAATCACCTTGAAAGAACCTCTAAGTATTTAACATGCTGTTTTCCCTTACAGGTGGTTTATAGATGTTCAACTATTAACCTGGCCCTAACTCTTACCTTGACACCTACCACGATCAAGTTGTTGCTTATCAACAGAGTTGCACTTTATATGTTGTTGATAGTAGTAGACCATCTGTAAAAGGACTCATCAAATAAAGTGGTACAAAAACATTTAGATTTTATAGCAAATCAAGTGGCAGTTTGTCCCAGTAGTTGTTTTAAACTGTCCATCAGGTTTGGTGATAACAGAAAGCTAGTGATGTTCCGGAGTCATGTGTCCATGCATGGGGCCCCTGTAGATCCCTGC